>NC_056738.1:296041218-296203718 GCF_019279795.1 Protopterus annectens | reverse complement strand
TATATCCTTGGTTATTAGGTCCATGATGATGCATTCCATAGCTTTGCATATCAGACTCATCAGGCTAATTGGGCGATAGTACCCGGGGTCTGTAGTCACTCCTCCTTTGTGGAGAGGGATGACTGTAGCAGTTTGCCATTCAGTAGGGATGAAGCCTGAGTTGAGGCTGTGATTGAACAGGGCACACAGGTGAGGTGCCAGTTCTCTCTGTAGTTCATGTAGAACACAGCCAGGGATATTTTCAGGTCCCATAGAAGCTGCATTCTTGGCCTTGGACAGTGCTGGCTTGGCAGTCTACTGGTATTGTGATTGGTTCTTTGGGGGGGGGGGTTAAAGTTAGCACTGAATCTGTCGGCCAGTATATTGGCAATATCTGTTGGCTCAGTATAGGAGATACCATTGTGCAGTAGCTCAGAGCAAATCTGGGTATTGCTGTGGAGATTCTCTACATAACTATAGAAGGCCTTGTGCTTATCTTTACTATTTGCTGCAATTCTGTTTTCATAGCTAGCTTTAGAGGATTTGATGAGGTATCTCAACCTTTTGTTGAGGCTGATAAGGGAGTTTTTCCAGTCTTGAGACTTCACCTTATTCCGCATCAGTTTCCTCCTTCTGTTGTAGAGTTTGTTTATGGCACAGAACCACCAGATTGGCTTCTTTTTTTTAAGGAGAGTGTCTTGGTTATATTGCTTATGGGGAGATCCATGCATTTGTGTACTGTATCGTACAGTGCATTGGTGTATGATTCGGCAGTCATGCAACTATTCTCCATTTGCATGGGTGCCGTAAAGTTAACCACCTTTGTTTTTAGGAGCCCAAAGTTAGCCTTGGAGAAGTTTTTCATGATGGTTACTTTTGTAAGAGGTGGGTGGGATGTGGATTTCCAAGGTGATTAGTTTGTGGTCAGATCTAACCAGGGAGGAGATGACTATTGGTGCAAAGCAACGGTCGCCCATGTTAGTAATAACCAGGTCAAGGATGTTGCTACCCCTAGTGGGGGTAAGAACGAGCTGGTCCAGAGCATTGGAATTAATGAATTTCTGAATGCAATGCATATACATACATATAAATATATATATATATCTATATATATATATATATATATATATATATATATATATATATATATATAGATATATATACATATGTGTGTGTGTATGTTATGAATAAAGAAGAGATGAAACCATTTAGAAAGCAGCAATCAGGAAATATAAATTCCCCAGTTTGCTCATGTTAGCCAGCAATATGGTAGCTGTGTGTATATGTCTATGTGTTTGTATGTACACGTGTGTTTGTGTGCATGTGTGTGTGAAGTCATTAGCAGGTGAGTTTATAGGTGTTTTTTATTTTTTATTTATTTATTTTTTTTTATAAACCACTTTTTGCATAGGCATTAGCTGTATGTTGTAACAGACACGGTTCTGGTTTATTTGTTTTTGCTTTATTTGCTGCAGATGTATGTTTACGAGATTTGGCTAATATTGACTAAGTTGTCCTGGGTATGTCTATGTATTTTGTGTAACCATGTATATATTTATTTTTCCTTTAAAGTAAATATGTCTGTTTTAGGGTTTAGTTACACAGCACACATTAACTCTAGAGGACATGATTTAAGCGAATATGTTTTTCTGGTGATAAAGCTTAAATGGTAATTACAATAATGTTCACTTCTGTTCCACAATTCCACCATTCTGCCCTCATGTTTGGGTGACTTGTTAGTATAAGATACAGTATTCAGTATACCCAGGTAAGGTATTGCAGCACTCAGTGACTTCTCAATATACATATTCACATGGTTCCTGCATGTATGTGTCTAGGTGCACAGTTTCACATATGTTGGAATCATTACTACCATAATGTATAGTAATTTACTACCCACACATGCAAAGCATTACATACCATAATAGGCAAGGAAATGAGGCAGGAATGAAGTTGTTTTACCTTCTGCCACTGTTTTTGTCATCTGAAAATGTCTCTTGTCAGTCCCTAGTGTAAGACCTGATTGTAGGAGTGCTTGGGAATACTTAGCAAATGTTAATCACCTGCCTAAGTGCAGTTATAACTGGGCCTCATACTAGGCAAAGTGTTTACAAGTTTTTTTTTCACAGTTTTGGAGCATAATCTTGGTGTCCCATGCAGTACATGATAGATACCATACTACAGTTTGTTACACCCAGTCAATATTTTTGCTGCACCTCATATGGTTTGCACAGAGAATACCTAATTCCATGTGACTACTTCCTCTTTGTCAAATATCCCTATTCTAGAAAACTTTCTCTCCTGGCTCACCCAGCATATTCCATATGAATGTATTATACTTGGTCATGTCAACATTGATTGGATTTCACTCTCGTCCTCATCTCCAATTCTTAGCCTCAATCTATTCGGATTCCACCAACTTATATCCTCCCCAACCAGAGCCAATAGAAACTCTAATACAGGTTCTATAATTGATTGGATCCCTACTTCTGACATCTGTATCATAGCCCTGGCATTCTTCCCAACTCACTTAGCGACCATTATATTCATAGAAATTTCAAACATACTCCCAAAGAACACCACTACAGAGAATGTGGCAATCTAACTCAATTTGACCCCAATAAATTAAACTCTATACTATCCAGCATCAACTGGACATTCCTCCATAACGTCCCTCTTATTGATGCAGTAACCTCTTTCAACAAAATATTTTTAGATGTTCTGAACTCCATAGCCCAAACTAGAAAAGTTAGAGTAAAATCTAACTGTGCCCCGTGGCTCGCTAAGCAGACTCGCTCTATTATGCATCAGAGGGATGCTGCCTGGAAAACTTGGATCAAAAATCAAACTACAGTACAAAAAACTTAGAAAAAAAAGTCATAAAAGACAAAAAAAACTTTCTGTAACTCCAACCAAGACAGCCCACACAAAATCATAAAATGATTTTGGTCTATAGTTAACAAAATTCTCTATCCTACCAAACCTCCAACCCCCAACCCCTTCCCTCACAATACTGCCACTGAGGCTGCTGCACTTTTAAATAAACACTTCATAGAAACAATTCAAAAGCTAACAACCAAGTCCCACTGCCTCTATGTTACCCATACCCGCAATCCCTCTTCCGCCATTTCATTCTCCTTTCAATCAGTCCCCACTGCTTTCATCATGTCACAACTAAGTAAACTCACACCTTGCTCTCCCCCTGTCAATAAATTACCCCCCACTTCCTTAAAATCACTGCCAAATCCATTGCTTACCCAGTCTCTATCCTTATAAGTTGCTCTATTACAGAAACCCTTGTCCCAGGCATTTGGAAACCTTCTTCGCAATCCCTCTCCACAAATGTGGTAACTCCACTGACCCATCCAATTACAGTCCCATTGCAATACTCTTCACAATATCCAAAATTCTTGAAAAATGTGAAAACCCAACTACTTAAACACTTGCTGGACAGCAATCTTCTTATTCCCACCCAGCATGGATTTAGATCCTATCACAGCATATCTACAGCACTACTCCCATTCACCCAAACCATAGCAGAAGCTTGTGATAACAACCACCTAGTTTCCTGCCTATTCCTTGATCTCGCCAAGGCCTTCAATACAGTCTCTCACATCAAAATGATATATACACTTTCTGATCTCCATCTCTCTACCACCACTATAAATTAGTTCTCTAGTTACTTATCTAACAGACAACAATCTGTACACTGGCAATCTATCACCTCCCCATTTCTACCTGTCAACATGGGCATTTCCCTAAGCTCTATCTTGGGTCCCCTCTTGTTCAATAGCTTTACAAACAGACTACACTCCGCCACTAAACTCTCTACTCTCTTAAAATATGCAGATGATTCAACCCTTATCACCACCACTCACAACTTTCCAGAACTCCTCACCCATACCAAAGACACCTTCACCTCAGTCGACACCTGGCTCACCAAAAATCAACTAATATTAAATCCAAAAAAAAACTAAGCTTTTACTTTTCCTGCCTAAAACATTGGTACATGTTAAACCCTCTTTCTCAATTACCTCTCTCAACAATACTATCATCACACCTGAACTCTTTACTAAATTACTTGGTGTAACTATTGATGACAAACTAAAATTTGACATTCACATCAACCAGTGCATTAAAAAAACTAATCAAAAACTTGGACTTCTGTACCATAATCACAAACTACTGTCTCCCTCCACTAAACCCTCTCTTGCTACATCACTTCTCTTACCCTGCCTTCTATATGCAGCCCCAGTCCTTACAAATCTTTAGTCATCTCTCCTCTCTAAATTAAAGCAAACCTACCACAAAATAGCTAGATTTGCCTCCAGTCTACCATATAAATCATACCACTGTCTCACTCTTAAGTCTTTATTATGGCCTGAATTTTAAAAACAACTTCTTCTTCCACAACTACACATTACACACTATATACTCTATAACCCCACTTCCTGTCCATCCATCTCTAACATTGTATCACCCTATAACCCCACACATCAGGTTCACACATCTGACAAACATCTTCTAGACATCTACAAAACTGCTAAAAATAAAGTCCCTCTACAAATTCTGTGTTGCCCATTCCTGGAATACCCTACCCCTTAATATAAGAAGTATCCCTCTTACAGCCCAGTTTTAGCAAGAGCTTAAAAACTACCTACTAAACACCTGGTTATCTCCATGGCAATCCCCTACCTGATATTATACTGCTCTCTTCCTAATTTCTTCTTTCTCACTGTAAGCATATATCTTATTTATTTCTACTTGATGTCTAATACTTCCTTTACTTCCTTTACACTACTCCCTGCTTCTTGTAAATACTTCTAAACATGGAGTTTCCAGCTGTTACCTGTATATATTTTGGCATATTGAACTTATCTGATGTTATGTACCTCATTTTTTTCTGCATCTTGAAAAAAACTGTGTAAAAATGTGTTTACAACTCTTCAATGTATAACTGCATGAAACTACATCATTGTAAACATAGCTATTTTTGTGATATTTTTGTGATACTTCTGTTATGTTGTTACTTGTATCTGGAGCTTTCCTCCACGGGTCTCCACTGAAAATGGGCCACTGGCTCAGTTGGACTAACCCAGTTAACAAATGGCAATAAATAAATGTTGCACATATCATATACCCATGTGACAGTATTCCTTGCACAATTCATCTCTAATGCTGATTTACATTTTCTGTGGATGCTAAAACTGTGTGTGTGTGTGTGTGTGTGTGTGTGTGTGTGTGTGTGTGTGTGTGTGTGTGTGTGTATATGTGTGTCTGTATTTTTCTGCAATGGACAGAGACTTTGCTCTTTACATGTGCTGTGAAGACCATTCATTTGTTGCAGTTATGCCTAATATACTGTAGATATGTATTTTGTGTAAGTGTCTGTTACACCATTACTGCACAACATCTTTTTGCTTGGTTTTAACCAGGCTGTGGAGTGGTGATTCATCACTGTGACAAAGCAGAAAGTCCCTAAGACTCCAAGAGCAGAATAAGTTATTTCTTACATTTATTTCATTGAATTTCACTTCTTAATGCTTATAATTGTGCTATACAGCTAACCTATTACATTTTGCATTGTTATAAAGCTTTATTTTACTGATTCACTATATTTGTGTACTGTTTTATACTGTTTTAACTGTAATTTTTCATTGCTAGATGGTGTTTCATTACTGTAATTGCATTTTTATTGAATTACTTAACTGTGAACTGCGTTTACATACTGAGAGTTGTATTTTCTGTTAGTGAGTGCTCTATCTATGCTTTTCTGTGCATTTTTGTGAGGTTTCTGTGTTCTAGTCGGGATAGAGGCCTGCTGTTATCCAGGCCTGGTTGTTTTGTTTGTTGAGTTTCCTGTGTTTCTGCCAGCCATCTTCTGCTGATAGTGTCTTGTCTTCTCTGTTAGTGAGAGTAACAGTGTTGCCTGACCTTCTCTAGCATGAGTGATTGGTTGAAAGAGCAGGGGCTATCAGGACTGGGTAGTAATTTGATTTTCCAGATTCTTCCATCTTTTCTGTTATTTACCAGGATGTGGAATGGTGATTCATCACTGTGACAAAGCACAAATTCCCTAAGACTCCAAGAGCAGAATAATTTTTTTTCTTACATTTATTTTATTGAATTGCACTTCTTAACGCTTATAATTGTGCTATACAGCTAATCTACTACATTTTGCACTGTTATAAATCTTTTTTTACTGTTTCACTGCATTTGTGTACTGTTTTATACTAACTGTATTTTTCATTGCTAGTGTTTCATTACTGTAATTGCATTTTTATTGAATTACTTAACTGTAAACTGCTTTTTTCATACTGAGAGTTGTATTTTCTGTTTGTGAGTCGCTAGTAGCTGTAGTATAGTTTCTCACCCTCCCTCCCTGTTGGTGTCTTGTTGTTATATTTAGTGGCTTTGCAGTTGCCCGCCCATACTGTAAATTTGATGTGGTACACTCCTCCCAGTCTAGTGTCATTAGCTCATTCTACCTAATACAGAGAAAACATTTGAGAAGGCCAACCCATTTAGTTTCTTAATCTTGAATTATATTTTTCCCTTTCCACTGTCTTAAAAACACTTTGCTAGAGTCTACCATTGCTAGAATCTCCTTATGTTCTGACTGAGTATGCTTCTCAAACAATCTAGAAATATAGATCTGATAAGTATATTTTGGCACTTTTTAACTGTTCAGTGTTTTGTGCTGTTTTAAGTTTTGCTTGACTGAATTATTTATATATTTGCTGGCATTGTTTTCTTATAATCTGTCTCCATTTTGATTTTTTCCTAATTTATTACTTTCTGCACGTTTTTAGTCATTTTTTAATTTAATTGCAATTACTTAAACTGTAACTTACTGTACTTGTACTAATCCAGACTAACTCTAACCATTACTCGTGTGCATATGGAGGACTTCTGCCCACACTTTATTGTTTCTTAACTTATAAATCCTATGATCTCCTTGGCTCTACTACCAGATTAGCCTACTAGGCATTCAATACCCTATCATTCTTAAAAACACTGTCTAGAATTTTCCATCTGAGTAAAAAATGTAATAATTTGTGCATGTTTTTGTGTTTGTTTACATCTGTGTAAAAATCTTGTATTTGTGTTTTATTTTTGTGTATTAAATTGTAAAAATGTAACAGTTTATTGAATGTCTTTTTGGAGCTTTTCTCCTCAGGCCTCCACTGAAAACGGGCATGTATCCAGTTGGACTATCCTGGTAAACAAATGTAAAATAATGAATAAATATTTACTTTAATATTGCTACACACTCAAGTGTGCTAACTTGCAGTGCATTTGAATTGTTTTTATTGCTGTTTTACCTACTTTTCTGTAAAAAAAAAGTTCTAAGCTTATTTCCCACCTTTCCTGTAACTACTGTAGTCCAGATACAGATTTGGTGTATCTAGGACTGTTTGTAAGCTTCTGAGCCCCCCAAGCTTTTCTGTGTTGGAGGGAAGCCAACTAGCTTATCAGTGGGAGTGGTAAGCACTAGGTAGCCTATCTACCACAAAAGGAGTGTTTTTTGGCCCAGAAATTGTAGTTTATTAAATGTTTGGGCAGTTTTTCCATCCCTTTCAACTTTCTGGTTTAAAAGCCCACGTTTGCATGGGTTTGCGTTTGTTTAAGCTCTGCTCAGCAGCGCTGAGCTGAGGTAAACTATTATTGGTGCCAGAAAGTCTGCTCTTCAGTTTTTCCCTTAGATCTTGCTATTTCTTTCTCTCTTGCACTTCAAATAGCTTAATCACTTTGCAATTCAACAGGTTTTTGTAACAATTATTATAACACAACTAACAGCCATCAGCACTAGTCGTTCTTCAAGGAAATAGCTCCAGTACTTAGTAGTTATGACTACCCCTCCTGGCATGATTAAAGGCAGTTCCCTGTGCTTTCTCCTATTAATCTGGTGCACTTGGCCATTCTGAGGCAGTGTAGCAACTGCCTTGTGTACACAGAAAATTCTCTTCTCTTACTTTACAACACTCAGACTTGTGAGAGATGCACTTATATCACCAAATTGGAAGCTATGCTCTCTTCAGCCAAGACTGGATTAGATGGTCAAGAGGAGAAGGTCAACACCTGCTCCATATGGAACACGTAGCCCTCCAAAACACCCACTATCACAACTCTCACATAAAAATACAAACCCACCTTCACGGAGGCACTCATTAGAATTTACGCAAACAGCAGAGACCTCCAACACAGAAATGCACTCCACCAGCACAACACAGCACAAACCACAGGACACATAGCTCGCCACCACAGTGTACCGCTCAACCTAAGCCCCTAAGGCTAAAAACCTTGCCCAATACACGAATCATAGGTGACTCAATAGTGAGGCACACAGATGTCCCACTTACAAGATTGAATAAGGAAAATGTAACAGTCAGCTGTCTATCAGGTGCCAGAATCCGACACATAACACAAGCACTCAGGTCACTTCACAAGTACAAGTATGACTCTGTCATTGTCGATGGGGGTGTGAATAACCTGAGATGCACCTCCCTGGACTACATGAAAAGAGACATAGTGGAGCTCTCAGATTATGTGGCCCAGGCAGTTATGACACTAGCCCTGAGCAGTATTCTACCATCACCCAGAATGATATCGCAGTACAAATAAAAAGTGATTGACTTCAACAAGTTTCTGGTGTCATTCTAAGGGGATCCAGTGCCTGTCTGCTTGGGATGACATGATTGACAGACCTCAATGCTTTGCCAGAGATGGCCTGCATCTGTCACCCCTGGGTTTATGGATACTGGTTAAGGCTCTTGCCACCCCTATAGTGCCTTTTTAGGTGGTGTTCCAAAGACCAGATTACCACTGTAACATGTATAAATAAATGCAATCTGAGGGTCATGCTGCTCAATGCTAGAAGTCTAAATCTCAAGATGCACTCACTCAGAGCACTCTTTAAAACAACATTTGTGCTGTAATGGAGACCTGGTCTAAAGCAGCAGAAAGCACCCCTGCACTACCAACTATAACTCATTCTACACTTTTCAACCCCAAAAAATGGACCAAAGCTCCAAAGGCAGTGGTGTCTCCATATTCATAAAGGATATGCACACCTCCAGACTAGTAGCCCAGCATAATGTATCTGAGATACTTCAGGTACAACTAACATTGGGTAAGACTGCGATCCAGGTCATAGCCTGCTATAGGTCCACAACCATGTCTCTAGACTCTCACTCCATGTTCCTAAGACCCATGGAATCTATCAAGGTCTAACCCAGCACTCTCATACTAGGAGACTTCAACTACTCCACCATCAACTGGAAAAACTACTCAAGCACCAATACACTGGCCCAATGCTTCCTGGAATTCATCAATTCCAGTGCCCTGGACCAGCTCATTCTTGCCCCCACTAGAGGAAGCAACATCCTTGACCTTGTTATTACTAACATGGGTGACCGTTGCTCTACACCAATAGTCAATCCCTCCCTGGTCAGATTCGACCATAAACTAATCACCATGGAAATCCACATCTCACCCACACCCCCCGCAAAGGTAACCACCTTGAAAAACTTCTCCAAAGCTGACTTTGGACTCTTAAAAACAGAGGCGGATAACTTCATGGCACCCATGCCAATGGAAAATAGCTGCATGTACACCAATGCGCTGCATGAACATGTACATAAATGCATGGAACTAACCATACCCAACCAAGATGCTCTCCTACAAAAAAAAGAAGCCAATCTGCTAGTCTCCTGCCATTAATAAACTCTACAACAGAAGGAAGAAACTGTTGCAGAAAAGGTGAAGTCCCAAGACTGGAAAAACTTCCTTATTAGCCTCACCAAAAAGTTGAAATCCCTCATCAAATCCTCTAAAGCCAGCTATGAAGGCAGAATTGTGGCAGACACTAAAACCAATCGCAAAGCCTTTTATAGTTATATCAAGAACCTCCATGGCAATACCCAGATTTGCTCTGAGTAACTGCAAAATGGTGCCTTCTATAATGAGCCTACAGATATTGCCAACATACTGGCCGACAAATTCAGTGCCAGCTTTACTCCCCCCAAAGGACTAATCACAATACCAGAAAAATGCCAGGCACCCACCATTACTGCAGCCCAGGTTAAAGCTGCATTGTCCAAGGCCAAGAATACAGTTTCCATGGGATCCAATAATATCCCTGGCTGTGTTCTACGTGAACTACAATGCGAACTGTCACCACATCTGTGTGCCCTGTTCAGTCACAGCCTCACCTCAGGCTTTGTCCCTACCGAATGGTGCACTGCTACCATCATCCCTCTGCATAAAGGGGGAGCAACTACAGACCTGGGAATTATTGCCCTATTAGCCTGATGAGTCTGATATGTAAAGCTATGGAGCACATCATCACGGACCTGATTAACAAAGATATAGGAAATCTCCAAACTCTGGACCCCATGCAGTTTGGCTTTGTGAAAGGGAGCTCATGCCTGCTCACCCTGGTTGACTTCTTTGAATCAGTCACCAGGGCTGTGGATGAAGGTAAGGCAGTGCATACAGCCTATCTCGTTCTGGCCAAGGCCTTTGATACCATTGTTCACTCAGGAATTATTGATAAACTCACCAAACTAGGCATCAACCCCTATATCACTAGGTGTGTTGCAAATTGGCTCACAGATAGAACACACAGTGTGAAAGTAGTGAACTCCAAGTCAGACTGCCAACCAGTCATGAGTGGAGTCCTACAGGGATCAGTCCTGGGTACTTCTCAGAAGTCCAGGCCAACACAAATGGTCTCTGGCTGACTGAATTTGCAGATGACTGCAAGCTGGGAGTCATTAACTCCGCAAGTGATGCAGACATCCTACAGAAAGGCCTCACTAAGACCAATGACTGGTGTCGAAACCATGGCCTTAAGCTTAACGCCAAAAAATGCGTCATCATCCCCTTTGATCAAAACTCAGTTCCCACTAACTACCACATTGATGGGAGCCCACTGAACACTGAAGGCATTATAAGAGATCTGGGGATTTAGGTTAGCAGCAACATCTCCTTCAACCACCACATTGCCACTGTGGTCAGAAAGTCCTTCTATGTGTCACATCTCATAACCAAGGGTTTTGCATCCAGAAAGAAAGAGGTCATCGTCTCTCTCTCTCTCTCTCTCTCTACTCTTCCATCATTAGACCAATCATTGAGTATAATGCCCCATTTAGCATGTACCTCACTAGACACCTGCAACAGCTGGAAAGGCCACAGAAGTGCCTCACAAATAGGATCCTAGGCATTAAACACGTCCTGCATAGACAGACTCAGAAGATTTCAGCTATTCTTTGTCTCATATCGCCTACTTAGAGGCGATCTCTGCTTGACTTACATAGCCATGTCTGACCCAGCTCTGTTAGAAATGCTACATGTAAAGAAATCTCAATCCCTCCACACCACATGCTCCAGAGACCTCAACCTCATTACAACAATAACAGGGCATGCTGAAGAGACAGGTTCCTTACCCAGAGACTGCCCATGCTCTGGAATAGACTTCCCATACATGTCAAGCAGAGCACCTCGCTGTTCCTCTTCAACAGAAATCTTGATGAGTGGAGGGGAAATAGAAAGTTCTCCCCAGGGATCACTCCAGTGGTTCTACTTGATAGAGGCACTGGGAACTAACGTCGGGCGGCATGATGCCAGGGCACTTCTATGGGCTAAGCTAGTAAAGGCTCCAGGGCCATTAGCCTAGTACACACTTATGAACATATGAACCTATGTTTAAAGGACACATGTAAGCAAAATGGCTCTCGCAGTGAGCTTGTCCTGCCTGCTGCTGCTTTATGACTGTGTTGGCTTGTGTCTTGCCTGGCACTTACATGTCAGTGACATTGAATATGTTTGCTTATTTCTCTTAGCTTACCAGGAGGAATACCAGCATGAGTCACATTATAGAGTGGTGCAAGGCTGCTGAGGTGTGATACAGCCTAAAAATCATGAAGGATATGTCACAGTTATTTTAGCAGGTCATGTGCCTCACAAAGCTTGCTGGTGAGTCCTACATGAACCTTGAGTAAGCAAAGGCATCCATTTATGAAAAAGCAAAAGCAAAGCCTGCACCATCTAGGTGAGTCAGCAATCCCAGGCAGTATAACCAGCATAGAGATGCAGAGCCATAACTGGAATGGAATGAAAGGGGCAGCTAATATAGGCTCTCAGTACAAGCTGTAAGGGTCACAAATATAGTGTCCAATGGTGCATTAACAGCAGTACCAGCATGGATTTGCACATTTGTGGTTACAGCAGAAATTGTCAAATTGTGACAACTGCAAAAAAGTTGCTTGTTACAGGTTTTTTTTAAGTACAGAAAGATTCTTTTTTTTTGCTTCAGAGCTTTGAGTTTAGGGTGTCAAAGAGCTGCCCAGCGGTACCAGTTAACCTAACTAAAGTTACATACAGAAGAAGTATGAATGATATCATAAAGAATTAATGACTTCCAGACACCGCCACATCTACACAGTTCTTTTTCTCTGTGGTGGTCTGTGCAGCATGTAATCAACCTGACCCCAGTCATTTCCCACTCTGGAGAGTTGGCTGATGCACATCATTTGCATCATTGGTTGTATGCCCCCAACATTTTAAAGGCTAGCAGAGTCTCGTATTTATACTGCTGTTCACTGTGATTCGAACTACTATTAGGATAGCCTACCTGCTTTGCTGAATCTCCTTCCAGCTCTGCCATGACCTCCACTCGATCTCTGTCAGCATCCTACTTCATCTGTTTTTAATTTCTCCATATCTTTTGGATTTCTAATACCATAACAGAAATGGTCTCCATTCCTAATTCAAGGTATAACTAAAGTTCATAAAATTAGTATTGTTTCAGTCTTTGATGTTAGCCAGAAGTGGTCTTCATAGCACCTGCAATGTACCCAGTAGCGGCTCCTTCTGCAATTCGTACAGAGTTATATGTATTGATAACATATCTAAGTACGATTGCAGAAGAAGTTGACCCATGCTACAGGAGGCCAGCAGCTGGATACGAAGACTAAAAGCTCATGTATTCATTGGTAACATCTCTACTTCATCATTCGAAAGTCCAGGTTTCAGTCTTGAACTATGGCCACTGCCTGTGTTGAATTTTCATACTTTCCCAGTGTTTATTCAATTTTTTTGGGGATCCCAGGTTTCATCTTACCTTCCAAAACCGTGCCAATTACATGGCTATATTGAAATGTCTCTTTCCTTACTGAAATGTGACTTTCTGTGTTCCCAAATGATTAACTAATAAATTCAATTACACACACAAACACACACACACATATGTGTGTGTGTGTGTGTGTGTGTGTGTGTGTGTGTGTGTGTGTATATATATATATATATATATATATATATATATATATATATATATATATATATATATATATATATATATTTATAGAATATATGCATTGTAGGTAGTCATGGTGGATCTCATCAAATAAAATGTCAAATGAATGAAATATTGTAGATTGTGCTATATTTGTGAGTGAAGTATGTAGGCAAATCTGCTATTATAAATAAGAAGTATTTCTTTAAGTACATAAGGTAAGTAAAAATGTTTCTTTAAGAACAGAGAGAGAGAGCTGTTTGTCAGTCCTGGAGAGAGATTTGATGCTGAAATAGCATTCTTTGAAGACATGTAGCTGATTGCAGAGCTGTAGCTATAATGCATATCCAGTCTATCATGTCTCCACAGGAAAAACACCAAATTATTACACAAAAAAGCTTTATTTAATACCTTTGTCCTGTTGTAACACAGGCTCATCAGAGTAAAATATTAAATGCATCACTATTTCAGTCATACAGCTTTAAAACAAATATTAAAAAAAGTTACTAACAACATTAAATATATATAAAAACATGACAAGTAATTCATTAAATTGATTAATTATGCTGTTACTAACATAAAACAGTGTGCAATCAAGAAATCTGCTCTAATTCATACTTAAAATGTTATTTAAATTGATATTATCCTTTAGATCTAGGAAAACTTTAACATTTACCTTTATTTTCTAAGACAATTTTCTGTATTTTCACCTGTTTTCCTGCCATCCACCACTGGTTTGGCTTTCAAAATATACAGTATTTCTAAAACTGACAAAAATAATACATACTACAAGCATTCTATTTTTTTGTAAAAGTCATAATAAATCTTTATTTTTTTATTTTGGAAAAAAATGAAAACGATTCCCATTGTAAAGGAGTTTTCACCTCTCGTTGAGTTAGTGGAACCATAGAGTTGCTATGTTAAAGCTGGGGGGGGGTTGTGGTCTTTCCCTTGAATGAAGGACACAGTGGAGCTTACACTTGCCCCAACCAAAATCATTATTATTATTATGATTATTATTATTATTATTATTTCTGTCATTTTGTTTTAGTGGATGTTAGAATGTTTAGTGTTTTCTGGATTGGTATTAGATATACTCAATCTATTTTGAAGTCAGGCTCTTTTGTTTGACATTCTGCTGCTAAATGCCAGAAGTCTTAACCTCAAGATGCACGCACTCGAAGCTCTCCTCAGTATGGAGAACATCGATATCTGTGCAGTGACAGAAATCTGGTTCAAGGCTCCAGAGAGCACCCCAGCACTACCAGGCAATACCTCGTATTATGCTTTTCGGCCCCAAAACCCGGACCGAACCACAAAAGGAGGGGGAGTTTCCATATTTATCAAGGATATCCACACCTCCAGGTTAGTGGCATTGCACGAAGTATCGGAGACCATCCATGTGCAACTAACAGTGGGCAGGACTGCTTTTCAGTTTATAGCATCCTACAGACCACCCTCTCAAAGTCAGGAATCCCATTCGGCTTTCCTGAAAACATTGGAGAACATGAAGATCTCTCCGAACACCATTATATTGGGCGACTTCAACTACCCAAACATTGACTGGGAGCACTACTCAAGCCCCAGCACCTTAGCCCAAAGATTCCTGGAAATTATAAACTCAAATGCTATGGAACAACTAGTCACCACTCCCACAAGAGGGACAACATACTAGACCTGATCATTACCAACATGGGGACTCTATGCTCCACACCAGAAGTATATCCCTCATTGGTAAGATCAGACCATAAATTAATTTCACTGGATGTCCACATCCCGACCCCACCCCAGCCCAGAAAACCACAGTGAAAAACTTCTCAAAGCGAACTTCTCACTTCTCAAAACCGAAGTGGAATCCTTCAAGGCCCCAGGGCCAGTGGAAACTACAGCCCAAACTGCAGAATCCTATATAAATGCATTCTACGGACATCTCCAGGAATGCATGGATCATGCTATCCCAAACAAAACCAAGACCCAATCATCCAAAGGCAGGCGTCCAGTCTGGTGGACCCCTGCCATAAATAAACTGTACAACAGAAGGAGGAAGCTACTACATGATAGAGCAAAATCCTTAATAGGGAAGGCATCTCAGATCAGTACTAGCAAAAAATTACGATCCCTCATAAAATCCTCCAAGGCCAGCTTCGAGAGAAAAATTGCACAGGACACCAAAGACAATCATAAGGCTTTTTTCAGTTATGTTAGAAACTTGGGATGCAACTCCCAAACTTGTTCTGAGTTGATTCTAAATGACAAACAATACACTGAACCCACAGACATCGCCAATATCCTGGCAGACAGGTTCAGTGCAAACTTCTCCACCCCCCCCCCCAAAAGGGCAAGTATCTATCCCGGCAGAGGGCTGCCTCCCAAGCATCTCAGATGCTCAGGTGAAGGCTGCCCTCTCCAAAGCAAAAAACACTGCTTCCATGGGACCAGATGGCATCCCAGGTTGCATCCTACATGAACTACAAGAGGAACTAATCCCTCAAATAAAACAGCTATACAATCTCAGCCTCACTACAGGATATGTGCCCACAGAATGGCGTACAGCAACAGTGGTCCCACTCCACAAAGATGGAGCCTCTACGGACCCTGGAAACTATCGCCCCATAAGCCTGACTAGCTTAGTCTGCAAGGCTATGGAGAGGATCATCATGGAGCTCATAAACAAAGACATTGGGGACCTACAGACACTAGATCCTACCCAGTTCGGCTTTGTCAAGGGCAGATCCTGCCTTTTGAACCTGGTTGACATCTTTGAAACAGTCACCAAAGCCATAGATGAAGGGAAGGTAGTCCACACAGCCTATCTGGACCTTGCAAAGGCATTTGACACAATACCCCACTCGGGCATCATAGATAAGCTAACCAGCTTAAATATAAACCCCTATGTCACAAGATGGGTCGCAAACTGGCTCAAAGACAGAACCCACAGAGTGAGAGTTGCTGGAGCCATGTCAGACTCGAAACCGGTCACAAGTGGCGTCCCACAGGGTTCTGTCCTGGGACCACTCTTGTTCGGTATATACTTTTCCGAGGTACAGGCAAACGTGGGAGGACTATGGCTCACCAAGTTCGCAGATGACTGCAAACTGGGCACCATAATCAACTCTACAGCTGACACAAACATCCTTCAAAAAGGTCTCACAGAGACAGATAACTGGTGCCAGCGCCATGGTTTAAAGCTAAATGCCAAAAAATGTACAGTCATACCCTTTGGCAAAAACAATGTGCCCACAAATTACCACATAGGCAGAAACCCATTAAGTACAGCGAAAGTTATTAGGGACCTTGGGACCCAAGTTGATAGCAATCTCTCCTTTGAAAACCACATTGCCAAAGTGGTTAGAAAGACCTTCTACATAGCCCACCTCATCACGAAGGGTTTCACATCTAGATCAAGAGAGGTAATCGTGCCCCTTTATTCATCCCTCATCAGGCCCATCATAGAATACAATGCCCCTTTTGGGATGTACCTTACCCGACACCTGCAGCAATTAGAAAGACCCCAAAAGTATCTCACCAAGAGGATCAAGGGTCTCAAACAGATGCCATATGCTGTTCGGTTAAAAAAACTCCAGCTCTACTCAGTTGCATACTGCCTACTTCGAGGCGATCTATGCCTGACATACAAAGCTATGTCAAATCCAGAATTAATGGACATGCTCCACCTCAGTAAATCTAAATCCCTTAGAGCCACACGCTTGAGGGACTTGAACCTCAGCACAGAAATAAATAGAACTTGCTGGAGGGACAGGTTCATAACCCAGAGGCTCCCTTCGCTCTGGAATAGAATTCCAGTTCATGTGAGGTAGAGCACCTCACTGAATCTCTTCAAGAAGAATCTCGATAAGTGGATGGGGGATCGTAGGTTTGCCCCAGGGATTACTCCCGTGTCACTATTAGACAGAGGCACAGTAAACTAAACCTTAAAAAGGGCACAGTATACTCAAATCAAGGGGTGGCGTAAGCCATACAGAATTGGGCTAGGCTTATAATTGCCCCAGGGCAGATAGCCTAGTATGAACCTATGAACCTATTACAAGACATAGTGATACATATATGTATAAATACATATGTATATACATAGATATATATATATATATATATATATATATATATATATATATATAGAGAGAGAGAGAGAATGTAAGAGATATACTCACACAAACATACTTAGGTATGTTGGAAAAATCTGAAGTTTCCTGGCATTGCCATTAAGTGGAACAGAGGTAACATGAACATGACAACAACATGAAGGAAGGGTTGCATGTAGCTGCATTACCATTTTAGTTAATATAAATAACTGTAAATAATACTAATTTAAAATAACATTTGAGCTGTTTTTTGGTGGGCTGATAATTCATATGCATCTGTTGGAGCAGTCTATGCCTAGCCTTTCAGGCCATTAGGAATGCAATAGTCAAAGCTCTCTCTTATATCTCCACAAATCAAACAGTCCCACTAACAATAAAACCAAGGATCTAAACTTGCATTGGCAAATAAACAAAACATGGTTGAGGGGCAGATGTGTCACATGATGCTTATCCATTCCGTGGAGCAAACTTCCACTCCAAATTAACCAAAGCAACACACTTTCTTCCTTTAGAAAGGAGTCAGATGTCCACAAATTCTCCCTGGTATGATTGGCCTGTTGCTCTCTGACAAAAAGAGGTGAAGTCCAAGGCTGGGTACTGCCAAGAAATAAATGGCCACTAGGCCCAGCTTTGTATATTCGATGATTCTGTGCTTCTATTGCTGATAGATTTGGTGCATGTGTATCTTTTATGGAACAGATTCCACTGGGCCGAATTACTTTGTATATTCTATGATTCTGTGATTCTGTTGCTGACAGAGTTGGTGCATGTGTGTATTCTATGGAACATATTCTTTTACATGCTTTTTTCACATTTGTGGTTGCTTGCCCTTATATGATATTGTAGACATGGGTTCTGCATACTGCTGTGGCATACCTTTGCACACTACTTTGCTACTGCTGTGTTGTTACTAGAGATACTGTTTGTATGCTTTCACCTGTCTGATGACTGCATGTCACTTTCTCTACTGCACCAGGATCAGAATGTTCCTAATGCAGTCATTTAATGTATATTGGCATACTTCACTCTGGTATCCTACACCATTTATTTCTGTGTTGTATTTGTATACAGTGCAGCAGGCATCTTGGTTCATGCATGGTAGTGTCCTGTGATATTGAGACCAATTCTGTACCTTCTAAGTCTTTGGCTATATATATATATATATATATATATATATATATATATATATAGATATAGATATATATATATATATATATATATATATATATATATATATATCTTCTCCTTAGCTATCCATTTTAGGCACACATGTCTTTTAGTGCAGTATGTACCATATGATTGCAACCTGGCTGTCCTTTGGGGTTATAGCATGTGCATTCTGCCTGTCCTTCTGTATTTCTGCACACTTGATATGCCTTTGTTCATGTTGTCTGTGCAGTAAGATGCCAACCTTCCCCTCCATTATGATTATCTTTCTGGAGGACATGCTATGACCTCCATTGTTACAGTGTTGTTTTGTGTTACAGGGTATACTGTTGTACTATAATTGTAGAACTTCAGGGCCACATCTCTTGGTTGTCTCCATAAGTCTTGAAATGCTTTGTGCGCTATTGTTTGTGAGTTCATATGCCCATCACTTTCAATTTGGGTTTGTTATTTCATTGACCACATTGATGTTGCCACAGTATACTTTAGGTATAGAAATGTCAACTTTATTCTCTGAATGCCAACCACATGCCATTCTAAGTCTCAAAACATTTGCAGACTGCTTTCACAGAAAACAATGACTGCAGTTTTTATTTTTCAGCTTTTTCTATGCAAAAAGATGTCATTACTTGGCAACTACTCTTTAGTACTAGGGTCTAATCTTACATACTCAGCAGTTTAATAATTAAAACCCTGATTATCAATAGACAGTTATTATCATAAATGTCAAATAAGATGATCAATGTGTTGAAAGGGAAAAAACGACAAACAATAACCAAAATCACCTTCAAAAAACACTACTCAATAAAAAAAAATGTAGTTTATTTAGTGATTTTAGTCCCATTCAGGACTTCTTCATAATAAATTATGTTACCATTCCATACTTTTTTATATAAAACAGTCACTCAAATCAACATTAATGTAATTATACAATGAATCAATTGTAAATTAAACAATGAAAGCTAAAAATGAAAATATAAAAACTTTATAAAAATACCTTATTCATCTGCCTAAAACATTGAATTTAATAGTTGCATTTATCCCAGGATATTTACCAGTTTGCTGTCTCAGCTGCCATGACATTTCTCTCCTTACAAGTAGTTGTTTTATAATTTTCACCTGTACAATCAATAGGTACTTATTCTAATACTGTGAAATACAATTTCTTAAAGGAGCCATAAATTTGTGCATGTCTGGACAAGACTGTTATATTTATCTTAACAGCATATAAATGCTCCTTAATTCTTCTAAAACATTTTTGTGTGGTCATACTAGCATAAAATGCCTCAGAATAAGAGCATACTGCAATATATATGATCCCCATTGAATTACAATCAAAATAATCATTTATTTTTATTGATTTCTCAACATGCTTCTTAGAAATACTGGGAGCCTCCAAAATAAAATTACAAACAGTACAAAAACACACTTATCCATACATCTCTTCCTGTTAGAACTAATTATGCTATATTGGTATTGCCAATCTCTAATACTTGTTTGATGGCTCTATATTTTTTACACATAAAACTAGGGGCAGTTTCAAAAACTTTAACTAAATCAGAATTACCCAGAAATACTTTCCAATTATCTAGACTCACATTTCTTAAATTAAAATTGTCCACTGTCATTTCTAAGACATGGCTTCATCTAAAATTATTTGTACTATTATAAACTCATAATTTATCAGACATACCCCCAATCAAAATGGGCTGAAAATATTCATCTCTTTTACAAATAATTTAATTTGCTGTGTGTTCTAGCATAATGGGCTTATACCTCCTAACTTTAATCAACTCAATTAACCCTTGTATTCCTTTCAAAAATGTAACCTGTTCAGTAGTAAGTCTAGATAATCTTATCATTTGTCCCCTAGGGCTATTCTTTTTCATAAATCACAGGTGTGTACTAGTATAGTTTAAGTAATTATTGGAGAAATGTGGTTTCCTATAAATTTAGCTAAAAAGGTCTGAGCAGTGGAATCCCAACCTTCTACCATATTCAAATAGGGCACACTAAATCCTGTGTTCCCCACCACCAACTTCAAAAGATTAGTACTATGGATAAAATGTTGTACAAATTATTCTATTTGTTCTTCAGAAGCATCAGTAACAAAAATCAAATCATTGACAAATCTCTTATAAAACTTAATGTGTGCTTCAAAAAATAAATTGTACTTCAGCATTTTGGATTCCCACCACCCCATGACCAAATTTGCAAAATATGGTGCTAGTGTGGCACCCTGGCAATACCCTTTTGTTTATAATATCTCACATTAAAATTTAAAAAAAAGTTGCTGTCTAACATTACTTCTATCAATAAACAACAAGTATTAATCAACATATTAGCTAAACTGGCATATCTGGACAAAAATGGCCTTAAGAATTCCAACCCTTGATCAATAAATATGCAAGTGTACAAGGATTTAACATCCAAAGTAAAAAAAAATGTTAATTGGGAAATGTTAGCACTAAAAAAATTTAATTTATTTAAAAATCCCAATAATTTTTATATAATTATCAAACATCTGAACTAATGAGTTAAAAATAGTGGCCAAAAATAGATATCCCATCAGTTATACTCCCAGAAGCTGAAACAACTAGCATAAAAGGTGCCGGAAAAACTTGAGTATGTATCTTAGGTATTCAAAAAAGTACACCTAATCTGGGAGTGCCAATGTTTATAAACTGATAAATATGTAAAGTAACAAAATCATCAGTTAACAAATCTAACACTGCACCATGAATATATTTATATTGTTTATAAATATCAGATAAATTTGCCATTTTATACTCAAAGGGATTATTCAACATTGCTTCTATTTCTTTAACATAATCAGTGTTATACATGATAACAAGTCTACTGCCTTTATCAGCTTTCGTGAAATTTAAATCCTTCCATTTCTTAAATTCATGTAGAGTCCCTTTCTTTTAGTTAGGTTAAAAACATATCACTAGCTTTATCATTAAGTGTGCAGACTATGTCCCTCTAACACAAACCATAAAATGCTGAAATGGTAGACTGAAGAGGTGAATTATAACTACAAAATTGTTTTAACTTACAATGTTCAGTGTTTACAAAATCTTTAAAAATTAAGTTCCAATTATGCTTTCTACAAAACAATTTCAAGCTTAAAAGAGAGTGGGAAACATTTGCCCATTTACTTGGTACAAAAGACAAACCTTTGTTCAACAAACTAACGTGTGTCATCAACAATTTCTTTGGAAAATTATAAATGTCACCACAAAGAAGCATATAATGCTCTGAAAAGTCAGTTTTCTGGGCTTCACTCACTTGTGGTGTCTTCATTGCCTCCCCACCTCTTGTTGGAATGACTCCCTCAAGGGAACTGAGCAAACTGATCCCTGAATGTTGTTACTGAAGTCCTCAGGGAATAACCATGTTGCTTCGCAATCCTCTCTGACCTCCTAGGTAGTATTCTTATTACAAGAACATCTTTGCTATTCCCAAAACAATAGGTAAAACTATGCCATCCTTGTTCACATGAATAGTATCCTCAAAGATGTTAGACCTCTAAACATTGGAATGTACTTGCAATGCTGTAAGCTGATATGCAGCTCCCTGCTGCAATGCCATTTGGTCTCTTATAAAGTTTGTTATACTTTAATTGTTTAAAAACAACTAAATCTTCCGCTCGGAGTTAATGCTCCTTTGTAGATAGCAGTAATGAAATATATTAAAAAAACACACAGGAGCAACGCAATGAAGGAGTAAAACAAACTATATCCCATACAGAAATCCACTCGCTGTTGAAATGATCAAAACATCTCGAATAAAAGGTTATAGATGGGTTTATTAAAACATAGCAGGTTAGCGCTTTCGCTGTTAAGCTTCTTCAGACCTTGTACAATAAATAATCTAACTAACTGGTTTATATACATAAAAAGGCGCCAAATTCAAAGGCTATGACACACCTATCTCATTAATAATTCAACTCATGCAACATGAACATTAAATAACTCTATTTAAAAAATTTTATATAGAAACAACTCTTTAGTTGTTCAAAAAATAATATGAACAATACTAATCAATTCTTATATGGTGTTAATGAACTCAGTAAAACACCAAAATGAACTATATGCTTAATCAAAAATTGATATGTATATATATAATGTATATATATAATGTGAATACACATGATATAAAATTTATACATATAAATATTCTAGAATACAATCATTCTATATCTAAAAAATATAAAAACATTCAAGCCTTTAGTAATAAGTGTCACTGGAGCACTTCTTCATGATGTGTGCATTTATTTTTTATGTTTTAAACTTCTTAGTTTTAATAATGGTCTCAGAGGGACTTTTCCATTAAGTCCTGGTGACATATCAGATCTGAGTCTAATGATCCATTGTGTCTCCCTAGCTTCTGTGTAATTATCAATGTCACCTCTTCTCTGCGTAGTATAGATTTGCTCCAAAATCCTAAAAACAAAAGAATGATTTGTACCTGCCTCATGAACATGCTTTGCTAAGGCATTCCTTAAGTTACCTTTCCTAATGTGGTATGCATGTTCCCGAATCCTGTCTCTAAGACAGCGATTCGTTTTGCCTACATAGAATGCCAAACAAATTTTGCAGGATGCAATATACACTACGTTCTTAGTCATACAATTTCCACTTGCCCTCATCTTAAAATCACCTAAGCCTAGTGGATGTATAAATATGGGTTCTGTTGAGATATAAGAACAAAAATTACACAGATTGCAAGGTTCAGTAAGAAACTGATCTACATGTTGATTCATCTTATTCAGTTTGGGATAACATAATAAGCTTCTCAGGTTTTTCTTATTCTTATAAACAAACTTCGGCTTTTCTCCAGTTATTTGTCTAATTCTTGGGTCCACAGATAAAACATGCCAATGTTTAGTGAATATGTCCTTAACTGAGCCTATGTCTTTAGTATAGTAAACCGGGAACAGCATTTGATTAGGAGTCCTACATGAATTCTCATTCCTTATATCTTCATCTATATAATTAATATCCTGTTCTACTGCATTAACAGAAAAGTACGGTTTGGCTCTCATAGCCCTCAAACCTGGCATCTCCTCTGTAATAGATTGAAAATCACTTGTGTCATAACATCTGTCACTTAACATCTTCCTGAGTCTACTGAAATCTTCCTCATAGGTAGCATCCACTGGAGTGTACCTGGATAGACGTATAGCCTGTCCTCTCACTATATTCTTGTACACATAACCAGGATGCATACTATGTCTGTGCAATATTGTGTTCTTATAACATGGTTTACGATATAAACCTGTATTGATCATACCATTAGCCATCTTCTCAACATAGATGTCTAAAAAAGAAATATGGTGATCCGACCAATCAGACGTAAAACTCAGAAATTCTGTAAATGTGTTCATCTCATCCATAAACATCTCTAATTGTGTGGATGTACCTCTCCAAATAAAGAAGAGGTCATCCACGAAACTTCTATAGAAAGGGACATGTTCCTTATATAATGTACTTTGAAACAAAAATCTGTCTTCCCATTCAGCCATAACAAGATTGGCGTAGCTATTGGCACAAGAAGTGCCCATAGCTACGCCATCTCGCTGGAGAAATATCTTATCTTGAAAACAGAAAATATTTGAATGTAATACCATCTTCAACAAATCAAGAAGTAGTTCAATGTTTATATTACTAGCAGAATCAAGTTTCCTCAAATAACTATTCACCATGTCTATACCTTCTATATTTGGTATCTTAGTGAATAATGATTGGACATCCATGGTGACAAATAAAATGTCATCTGTGTCTAAAGATGGACCAGTGTATTGATATAGGTCCAACAAAAACTGCTTGGTATCCTTCAATATAAAACAATTAGAATCTACCACAGGTCTTAAGGAATTCTCAATAAAGATGGACAGGGGTTCTGTGGACCACCCCCTTCCTGCCACTATAGGTCTCATGGGTGGTTGCGTAGGATGTTTATGCACCTTCGGAAGACCTTGAATAATAGGTAACAAGGGATGTTGTACTAATAGAAAATCAAATAGGGATTGTTCAATAACACCTTCTCTATGTAAGGCTCTCAAATTAGCTTGTATGTTCGTTATAATAGAATCAACTCTTGCATTAGTAATTGGTTCATAAAACCTATAGTCTTCTAACATCACAAGCATATCCTGCTCATATCGATGGCTATCGAATACAACTATGCCACCACCTTTATCCGCAGGACGAATGACTATGTCCTGTCGATTGCATAGGTGATTCAGGGCCATTCTCTGTTTATAACTTAAATTGTTCTTGTTCTTATTACTAACATTGTATCTTCCCTTCATTTTATATAGGTCATCTTCTACTAATTTGCTGTATGCAGCAACTAGGGGATGCGTCATTGGTATAAATGTACTTGGTTTCCTAAAAGTAGGTTGAGAAAAATTCTCTCCTCCATCAAATACTATCTTCAAGGATAAATTCTTAATGAATAGTTTAAAGTCCCTAAGTGTTTCTTCATACCTACTAAATGTAGTAGGAATAAAGGTCAGTCCCTTAGATAAAACAAACATTTCTTCTTGACTCAATTCACAGCTGGATAAATTAACAACTAAGTTGTGTTCCTCCCTTCCCACATTTTCTTTATATTCCTGTTGGGCTGCCTGTCTGTGGATATCTTCCGTTTCTGGCGCCCTCTCCTGCTAGAACGAGTTCTGCCATCTCTCACCATTGTCCTGATGGGAAAAGGATTCTTACTATTGAAGGCTTGTTCAAAATTCAAGCCTACTGAACTCATAGCATTATTGCTATCAGAGTTAGTATCTGTACTCATCCTGCCTGTGGACTGAGTTGTGATTTTTCTCCTAACAACTGGCTCAGGCTGTACTAACTCATGTATAGCATCTGCCTCTACAATGTTCTTATCACTCCCAGTCACTATTATCGGAGCAGTATTATTAATACCATCAGAATTTGAAACAATGGCCCTATCACAAAGTACATCACTCAGTCTATTAGTTGCATTATTAGAAACATTTCCATTCTCATTCAAATCAACAGTGATACAATTATTTGTTACATTAACATCTGTATTAGCAGTAGCTACTGTCTCTCTAGTGGTATTCACTGAGCCCCTAGGCCAAGTGAATATATGACCCACTTTGAAATCGTTGCTGTCCCTTTGTAGTTTCGCCCTCTTCTGACTTAGAAGGCGTTTCTCATATTGTATGACATTATCCAACAGTACATTGCATGCTTGATCTACCACCATGACCGGATATTTAGCATAAATCTCTACTCGTTGTCTCTGTATTTCCTGTCTTAATGTGTCCTCAGTAGGACATAAAATTTATTTAGCAACCTCATGTAGTTGAGGCTTACCTCAATGTTCAATTTCTGCCACTCGTAAAGGAGTTCTGGATATGCGGTGCCTGTAGTTGGCATCTTAAGCACTCGCAACCCCCTCGGAATTAAACCACGTTGTATGCATACCTCAAAATGCTGCCTTTGGGTTTGCATTCGTTTTAGTTTAATTAAGTCTTGCTCCAATTTTTCAGTTGCTATGCGTAATCCTTCTCGATTGTAAGTCGGACCACTGTCCACATCAAGTGAATAGTCTAGTTCACCAAATGTCGCTAAAGGATTAACATCCATTCGTAAACAGTCCGCCAAACGGTCCACAGCAGGACGTGACGTCACAGGAACTTCCTGACTGTTCCGAACAGTATACGGCAATTCAATTGACTGTTGCACCCCTTCCATCATGCCTCCAGGCGGAAAAAAAGAGCTAGTAGATGAATAAAAACAACGAAATCTTCCGCTCGGAGTTAATGCTCCTTTGTAGATAGCAGTAATGAAATATATTAAAAAAACACACAGGAGCAACGCAATGAAGGAGTAAAACAAACTATATCCCATACAGAAATCCACTCGCTGTTGAAATGATCAAAACATCTCGAATAAAAGGTTATAGATGGGTTTATTAAAACATAGCAGGTTAGTGCTTTCGCTGTTAAGCTTCTTCAGACCTTGTACAATAAATAATCTAACTAACTGGTTTATATACATAAAAAGGCGCCAAATTCAAAGGCTATGACACACCTATCTCATTAATAATTCAACTCATGCAACATGAACATTAAATAACTCTATTTAAAAAATTTTATATCGAAACAACTCTTTAGTTGTTCAAAAAATAATATGAACAATACTAATCAATTCTTATATGGTGTTAATGAACTCAGTAAAACACCAAAATGAACTATATGCTTAATCAAAAATTGATATGTATATATATAATGTATATATATAATGTGAATACACATGATATAAAATTTATACATATAAATATTCTAGAATACAATCATTCTATATCTAAAAAATATAATCATTCTATATCTAAAAATCTCCGAATTCATTTACGAATAGATGTTAATCCTTTAGCGACATTTGGTGAACTAGACTATTCACTTGATGTGGACAGTGGTCCGACTTACAATCGAGAAGGATTACGAATAGCGACTGAAAAATTGGAGCAAGACTTAATTAAACTAAAACGAATGCAAACCCAAAGGCAGCATTTTGAGGTATGCATACAACGTGGTTTAATTCCGAGGGGGCTGCGAGTGCTTAAGATGCCAACTACAGGCACCGCATATCCAGAACTCCTTTACGAGTGGCAGAAATTGAACATTGAGG
Organism: Protopterus annectens; assembly: GCF_019279795.1. Lineage (NCBI taxonomy): Eukaryota > Metazoa > Chordata > Ceratodontiformes > Protopteridae > Protopterus > Protopterus annectens. The sequence goes on along the minus strand of NC_056738.1, from coordinate 296,176,503 downwards.
TAAGCCTCAACTACATGAGGTTGCTAAATACATTTTTCAGTCCTATTGAGGACACATTAAGACAGGAAATACAGAGACAACGAGTAGAGATTTATGCTAAATATCCGGTCATGGTGGTAGATCAAGCATGCAATGTACTGTTGGATAATGTCATACAATATGAGAAACGCCTTCTAAGTCAGAAGAGGGCGAAACTACAAAGGGACAGCAATGATTTCAAAGTGGGTCATATATTCACTTGGCCTAGGGGCTCAGTGAATACCACTAGAGAGACAGTAGCTACTGCTAATACAGATGTTAATGTAACAAATAATTGTATCACTGTTGATTTGAATGAGAATGGAAATGTTTCTAACAATGCAACTAATAGACTGAGTGATGTACTTTGTGATAGGGCCATTGTTTCAAATTCTGATGGTATTAATAATACTGCTCCGATAATAGAGACTGGGAGTGATAAGAACATTGTAGAGGCAGATGCTATACATGAGTTAGTACAGCCTGAGCCAGTTGTTAGGAGAAAAATCACAACTCAGTCCACAGGCAGGATGAGTACAGATACTAACTCTGATAGCAATAATGCTATGAGTTCAGTAGGCTTGAATTTTGAACAAGCCTTCAATAGTAAGAATCCTTTTCCCATCAGGACAATGGTGAGAGATGGCAGAACTCGTTCTGTCAGCAGAGGGCGCCAGAAACGGAAGATATCCACAGACAGGCAGCCCAACAGGAATATAAAGAAAATGTGGGAAGGGAGGAACACAACTTAGTTGTTAATTTATCCAGCTGTGAATTGAGTCAAGAAGAAATGTTTGTTTTATCTAAGGGACTGACCTTTATTCCTACTACATTTAGTAGGTATGAAGAAACACTTAGGGACTTTAAACTATTCATTAGGAATTTATCCTTGAAGATAGTATTTGATGGAGGAGAGAATTTTTCTCAACCTACTTTTAGGAAACCAAGTACATTTATACCAATGACGCATCCCCTAGTTGCTGCATACAGCAAATTAGTAGAAGATGACCTATATAAAATGAAGGGAAGATACAATGTTAGTAATAAGAACAAGAACAATTTAAGTTATAAACAGAGAATGGCCCTGAATCACCTATGCAATCGACAGGACATAGTCATTCGTCCTGCGGATAAAGGTGGTGGCATAGTTGTATTCGATAGCCATCGATATAAACAGGATATGCTTGTGATGTTAGAAGACTATAGGTTTTATGAACCAATTACTAATGCAAGAGTTGATTCTATTATAACGAACATACAAGCTAATTTGAGAGCCTTACATAGAGAAGGTGTTATTGAACAATCCCTATTTGATTTTCTATTAGTACAACATCCCTTGTTACCTATTATTCAAGGTCTTCCGAAGGTGCATAAACATCCTACGCAACCACCCATGAGACCTATAGTGGCAGGAAGGGGGTGGTCCACAGAACCCCTGTCCATCTTTATTGAGAATTCCTTAAGACCTGTGGTAGATTCTAATTGTTTTATATTGAAGGATACCAAGCAGTTTTTGTTGGACCTATATCAATACACTGGTCCATCTTTAGACACAGATGACATTTTATTTGTCACCATGGATGTCCAATCATTATTCACTAAGATACCAAATATAGAAGGTATAGACATGGTGAATAGTTATTTGAGGAAACTTGATTCAGCTAGTAATATAAACATTGAACTACTTCTTGATTTGTTGAAGATGGTATTACATTCAAATATTTTCTGTTTTCAAGATAAGATATTTCTCCAGCGAGATGGCGTAGCTATGGGCACTTCTTGTGCCAATAGCTACGCCAATCTTGTTATGGCTGAATGGGAAGACAGATTTTTGTTTCAAAGTACATTATATAAGGAACATGTCCCTTTCTATAGATGTTTCGTGGATGACCTCTTCTTTATTTGGAGAGGTACATCCACACAATTAGAGATGTTTATGAATGAGATGAATACATTTACAGAATTTCTGAGTTTTACGTCTGATTGGTCGGATCACCATATTTCTTTTTTAGACATCTATGTTGAGAAGATGGCTAATGGTATGATCAATACAGGTTTATATCGTAAACCATGTTATAAGAACACAATATTGCACAGACATAGTATGCATCCTGGTTATGTGTACAAGAATATAGTGAGAGGACAGGCTATACGTCTATCCAGGTACACTCCAGTGGATGCTACCTATGAGGAAGATTTCAGTAGACTCAGGGAGATGTTAAGTGACAGATGTTATGACACAAGTGATTTTCAATCTATTACAGAGGAGATGCCAGGTTTGAGGGCTATGAGAGCCAAACCGTACTTTTCTGTTAATGCAGTAGAACAGGATATTAATTATATAGATGAAGATATAAGGAATGAGAATTCATGTAGGACTCCTAATCAAATGCTGTTCCCGGTTTACTATACTAAAGACATAGGCCCAATTAAGGACATATTCACTAAACATTGGCATGTTTTATCTGTGGACCCAAGAATTAGACAAATAACTGGAGAAAAACTGAAGTTTGTTTATAAGAATAAGAAAAACCTGAGAAGCTTATTATGTTATCCCAAACTGAATAAGATGAATCAACATGTAGATCAGTTTCTTACTGAACCTTGCAATCTGTGTAATTTTTGTTCTTACATCTCAACAGAACCCATATTTACACATCCACTAGGCTTAGGTGATTTTAAGATGAGGGCAAGTGGAAATTGTATGACTAAGAACGTAGTGTATATTGCATCCTGCAAAATTTGTTTGGCATTCTATGTAGGCAAAACGAATCGCTGTCTTAGAGACAGGATTCGGGAACATGCATACCACATTAGGAAAGGTAACTTAAGGAATGCCTTAGCAAAGCATGTTCATGAGGCAGGTACAAATCATTCTTTTGTTTTTAGGATTTTGGAGCAAATCTATACTACGCAGAGAAGAGGTGACATTGATAATTACACAGAAGCTAGGGAGACACAATGGATCATTAGACTCAGATCTGATATGTCACCAGGACTTAATGGAAAAGTCCCTCTGAGACCATTATTAAAACTAAGAAGTTTAAAACATACAAAATAAATGCACACATCATGAAGAAGTGCTCCAGTGACATTTATTACTAAAGGCTTGAATGTTTTTATATTTTTTAGATATAGAATGATTGTATTCTAGAATATTTATATGTATAAATTTTATATCATGTGTATTCACATTATATATATACATTATATATATATACATATCAATTTTTGATTAAGCATATAGTTCATTTTGGTGTTTTACTGAGTTCATTAACACCATATAAGAATTGATTAGTATCGTTCATATTATTTTTTGAACAACTAAAGAGTTGTTTCTATATAAAATTTTTTAAATAGAGTTATTTAATGTTCATGTTGCATGAGTTGAATTATTAATGAGATAGGTGTGTCATAGCCTTTGAATTTGGCGCCTTTTTATGTATATAAACCAGTTAGTTAGATTATTTATTGTACAAGGTCTGAAGAAGCTTAACAGCGAAAGCGCTAACCTGCTATGTTTTAATAAACCCATCTATAACCTTTTATTCGAGATGTTTTGATCATTTCAACAGTGAGTGGATTTCTGTATGGGATATAGTTTGTTTTACTCCTTCATTGCGTTGCTCCTGTGTGTTTTTTTAATATACTTTAATTGTTAACTTTGTTTAATTTATAATTGTTTTATTATATAATTGAATTAATGCTGATTGGTATGACTGTTTTATATAAAAGGGTATGGAATTGTAACATAATTTATTCTGAAGAAGTCCTGAGTTGGATGAAAGAGCTAAATGAACTACATTTCTTCTTCCGAGTGGCATCTTTTGGAGGTGATTTTGGTTAGTATTATCATCATAAATGTATTCAGATGTTTATGTATGGATATAATGAATTTGATAAAGCAGTAAATGTGAAACTAATGCACACCACTGAAAAACGTGGAAAGGGTTTATTGATTTGATGACTTTTAGACTGTTAGGGTTGATTGCATGTCACCTTATCAGCTTTAAAAGATTCTGCTAACAGTAAGATGCTCATAATGTATTTCAACTTATAATGTTTACTATATAATGCTTATTTGGGATTTCAGTGAAAACCCTATTAACTTAAAGGTATAATTCTGCTGTGCGCAAACTCACAACAGTAAATAACTATAAATAAAAACTCTTTTGAATTTATGAATTCTGAGTTCATTATTTTTCAGTAAATCCTGTCTACTCCATGAGCCATTTGCTGTCTTCCAGAATGTAGTCTCCACAAAAAGAGAATAGCACCTATCCCAAACTCAGACAAGGCATGCTTTTGTACAGTCACCTTTTTGTTACTTTCACTACTAAAAAAAATTACTAAAATGACTGACTCAGAAAAAAAATCATTAAGCAAGCAAGCATTCAGTGGAAAAGAGCCTTTCATCAAAATATATAAGCTTAAGCAATGATAAATACACTAATTAAAAAATAAATCTTATTACACAAAATAAATTGTTTGTAAAAAGTGTAGGTTGTGCATATGCCTTGATTATGCCAAGGGAATTATATTCCTTTTCTACCATGTCAACAGTCTTTATGCATAGATAAGGAACAGCCTTTTAGAGTAGGTCACCCAGATGTGGGTATTACACTAACAACGATACTGTCAGGGGATAGAAAATGATGCATCCTGAAAAGAGCAGAAAGTGGACATCGAAAACAGAAATTTGCAAACCCATAATGTCTTGTGCTATTTTCTTTAACACATCACTTGGCAAAACAGTATCCTTTTTATGCTATCTAGATTATTTCAGTAAATAAATAATGCATTTTGAATATCTATTCAGTTATGGGAATAAAAAAGCTGCATTACTGTCATTCACCTGAACAGACCCAGAAAAGTGATGATTAAAAGTAACACCTGCAGTAATGAACTACATTTTATATGTTCTGACCTTTAGCATAGTGATTTGAAGATGTGAGCTTTTGTAATTTATCAGGATTGTCCATGAAACACTGGAGGAAAGCTAAGAAAACTTTTTTCTAAGTATGGCAAGTGGCTTGCTTCCCTCTTTGTAAAGGTGACACATTTTCATCAAAGCCATTTTATGTTACCGATGCATTGATTCAAAGATAAGAGTCTTGCTGCATGACTGAATTTATAAACTTATAAAAGATGCAAGACTGATCCTGCAGGGATTGACATTCTGTATTTTCATAAAGTGGTATTTGCACTACAGAAACACATCTCTCTCTTAGGATTTCCAACAAACAGTAACAGTAAAATTTCCACTGATTTCTTCATCATGTTCGTGTTATTGGTATCTATGCTAAGTCTCCTTTTCTCTCAACATCATTCTTGAGCCTTGTTTATCTTACAGTTTGTACTTACTTTACTGAATTAACTTGTGGCTTTTAAATGTCAGTTAACACTAAACTGATTAATATAATTTTGGAAAAATCACAAAACATCTGTTAGCAGAACTATTACATACTATCTGCACAATATTTATAAACTGTGGACAATTGATTTACTCATCTAATTCCATAAGAAAACCCCTCTGTGCTTGTATTTCCACTAAATACAATGTTTTTTTCGTATACTAAGTAATGTAGTATTGTTGCTTTCATAATGTGTCACTGCCGATTTTTGTAACAGTGGTTAAAAGTGTTCTCAGCAAGAACTATGACAGGAAAAAAAGTCATTTCCACTGCCTTCCATATGATGTGTTATAGCCATTGATTGTGATTGACTTTGTGGTGTGAGAGACAGGGCAAGAAACGTTGTATTGCAATGTTGTGGTAAAGACGTTGAAATACTTATGTCAACAAATGCAGGCAAATGCATTAAATCATGAGATATTGTGAAGAGACACTAAAGTGAGATGGTTAACAGAGAAAAAACTGCTAATTAGAAATACTCATAACAGAATAATGTTTTCTATATTTGCCATTTAAATTAATCAGAGAACTGTTTTATACTATGCAGAAAGATAAGGTTAATGATTGGCTTTATATTGCAATTGAAAAATAATATTCAAAATGTGAAAAGGTATTCTGTAACAGGTGGGCAATGAAACAGAACAAATTTATGTTTAAGTTATGAGAGAAACATTTATAAATTAATAAATTAGATTTCTGACTTAAATATGTTATGTTATCAAAGGAACAACTATTTGTGTTTCAAATGTGCATTTTCCAAATCATAGCATCAGATAGTTTGGAATCATTCTGAAGCTAGCAGTGTAGTTAGTGAGGGCTGACTATTTACAAGATAAGTGAGCCCCAATGTTATTGTAACTTGTATCGGCATTTATGAGGGCAAAACACCTCCCTCTAAGTTATAATATTTGTGATGGTGGAATTGCTTGAATTGGAACTATTCTGATCAGCTATGTTATCACAAATGGGCGCATAGTAAAAGATTTGCATGTCAGCAGAGCATATCAGGTAGTACTTGGGATCATAGATGAGTGGGCTGGATATCCATTAGAAAAGGTGAAGAGGTAAAAAAAAGGGGTGAACAGGGGCAGGATCAGAAACTTCCTTAACTCCTGTTCCATAACCTTCACTGATTCTACAGTTTGATGTAACCTCTGTTGAGAGACATCTCAGTGCAGCTGTAGTGATCGCTAATGGGAGGGGATCTTCACATTAACTAGTAGTCTAAATGGCATTTCTTGTATATTTTGTAAGTCCATGCCTGTGGCACATAAGATATTTGCCTTACTTAGACATAGACTGATCCTGAAGTTAGTATACATATAGGTATCAGGGGTGTGGGGGGTGGAAAAGGGTTGACAGGGCAAAGCCATGTGAAAATGCCTTCATAGCCTTAGAGTAAGTTTGACATTGAGTTTAAATATATAAATATAAGGGTCTACCTGAAAAACATCAAAAGCCCACAATATTAAAGACCAAATCTTTGAGATGAAAGCATCGAACCCTCACTTGAGCATACAACCGGATTGTCGAATTCATTACAACGGTAAGTAACCTATTGATCAACAAGACGGACTTTGCCCTTTTCCCAACTGTGGTGTGGTCTTGAAGTTGGTATATTTAATTAGGGGAGGTATAGTGGGTGCAGCTCTTCACCTGGGTAAGTTGGGGGTGGTACGGTTTTGGTTTTGTTACTTGTGGTATGAGTGGTTACTTACCCTGGGAATGAATTCACCAATTTAGTCATTTATTGAAGTGAAGATTCAATGCTTTCATCTTAATGATTTGGTCTTCAATATTGTGGGCTTTCAATGCTTTGAAGTAGACACAAATATATACACACACATACACACACACACACACACACACATTTATATATATATATATATATATATATATTTTTATATATATATATATATATATATATATATATATATATATATATATATATATATATGGGAAACTTCACAATGCAGAAATCCTAAAAGATCGAATTTCATATGGCCAAGACCATATCATCGAATTTTCTGAATCCCGACATTGTGAACGGAGATCTGCATATAGCGCAGAATGGGAGAGTTCCCTTTTCCATGCTTTAGTGCAATCTTGGAGTTAGAATATTTAAGTAGCAGGGGTGTGGAGGGTACAAGGGGGCTTGCCATCTGCAGAAACATTTACATTTTTTTTTGGATTTGTTCCAGAATTTCGATATTCCGAAACATTGATCATATGGTCTCGGTCATATGAAATTCGATGTTTCAGAATTTCGAGATTCTGAAGTGAAACCATATATATTGATATATATCTATAGCTATATCTATATCTATATCTATATCTATATCTATATTTATATGCGTGTGTGTATGTTTGTGTGTGTGTGTGTGTGTGTGTGTGTGTGTGTGTGTGTGTGTGTGTGTGTGTGTGTGTGTGTGTGTGTGTGTATGTATATGTATATGTATCATAACGCCACTAGCGCAAATGTATAAACAGCTGTTTAAAAACTTAAGAAACTTTTGCTATTTTGGAGGGAACATAGATACTAGGCTATTCTCAGTGTTTTGGTCAGTCTTTTATTTATTTCAATAACATTTATAGGTTCATAGGTTGGTACTAGGCTATCAGCCCTAGGGCCTATACAAGTTTAGCCATAACAATTCCCTGGCTATTTCTTCCCACAGTATTTACTTCCCTGGACCCCTGTCTAGCAGGGTGACTGACATGATCCCTGGGGTGAATTTCCTATCTCCCATCCAATCATCAAAGTTCCTTTTGAAGAGGGCCAAAGAAGCACTCTGCTTGACATGTATGGGCAGTCTGTTCCAGAGTCTGGGGAGTCTCTGGGTCAGGAACCTAACCCTCCAGCATGTTTTGTTCATTGTGATGACAAGGTTTAGATCCCTGGAGTGTATGTCTCTGAGGGATTGTGATTTCTTTAAGTGTAGCATGTCCAACAGCTCTGGGTTTGACATGGCCTTGTATGTTAAGCAGAGATCGCCTCCGAGTAGACAATATGCGACAGTGTATAGGTGGAGTTTATTTAGATGGTCAGCATAGGGCATCTGATTTAGGCCTGTGATTCTTTTAGTGAGGTATTTATGTGGCCTTTCCAGTTGCTGCAGATGTCTTGAGAGGTACATACCAAATGGGGTATTGTATTCTATAATGGGTCTAATGAGGGATGAGTAAAGTGGGACAATGACCTCTTTTTTCTGGATGAAAAGCCCTTAGTGATGAGGTGTGGCACATAGAATAATTTCCTGACTGTTGTGGTGATGTGGTTATCAAAGGTGAGACCACTGTCCACCTGTGTCCCTAAGTCTGTTATCACACTTTCAGTGTTTAGTGTACTGCCACCTATGTGGTAATTCATGGGTACATGTTTTTTCCCAAAGGGGATAACTATACATTTCTTGGCATTGAGCTTGAGCCCATGGCTCTGGCACCAAGCATCTGTTTCTGTAAGACCCTTTTGAAGAATATCCACATCATTTGGGGATTCAATAATGGCTCCCAGTTTGCAGTCATCTGTGAACTTTGTTAGCCAGAGTCCCTTAGTGTTGGCCTGTACTTCAGAGAAGTAGATGTCAAACAAGAGCGGCCCCAGGACTGAACCCTGAGGTACTCCACTTGTCACTTGTCTGGAGCTGGATTTGGAGTCGGCTACTTTTACAGTGTGGGTTCTGTCAGTAAGCCAGTTGGCAACCCATCAAGTGATGTAGGGATTAATGCCCAGCTTAGTAAGTTTATCTATGATTCCAGAGTGGGGGATGGTGTTGAAGGCCTTGCTGAGGTCCAGATAGGCTATGGGGACCACCTTATCCTTGTCCATGGCTCTGGAAACTGATTCAAAGAAGTCAATCAGGTTCAGGAGACAAGATCGGCCCTTCACGAACCCAAACTGAGTGGGGTCCAGTGTTTGAAGGTTGCCAATGTCTTTGTTTATAAGTTCCATGATAATACGTTCCATGGCCTTGCAGAACAGGCTCTTCAGACTGATGGGGCGGTAGTTCCCAGGATCCAAGTTGGATCCTCCCTTGTGGAGTGGGATAACTGTTGCTGTGAGCCACTCAGTGGGCACGAAGCCTGAGGTGAGGCTATGATTAAACATGACTTGTAGGTGAGGTGCCAGTTCATTTTGTAGTTCATGTAGTACACAGCCTGGGATGTTGTCTGGTCCCATGGATGCTGTATTCTTAGCTTTGGAGAGTGCGTTTTTTACCTATGTGGCCATTATTACTGGAATTTGGCAATCTTTCGGTATTGAGATGGGCCCTTTAGGGTGTGAGAGGGGGGTAAAGTTTGCACAGAATAGATCTGCCAGGATATTGGCAATATCCTTAGGCTCAGTATATTTAATGCCATTCTGTTGTAGCTCAGAGCAGATCTGAGCATTGCCATTTAGATTCTTGACATAGCTATAGAATGCCTTGTGGTTGTCTTTGGAATCTTTGGCAATTTTATTTTTGTAACTAGCTTTGGAGGATTTTATGAGGGATCTCAGCTTCTGACTGAGGCTGGTAAGGGAGTTCTTTGCATCCTGGGATTTTTCTATTTTCTGCAACAGTTTCTTCCTTTTGTTGTAAAGTTTGTTTATGGCAATGGACCACCAGATTGGCTTCCTTTTTTTGGAGGAGAGTGCCTTGGTTCTATTGGGGATGGCACGATTCATGCACAAGTGGATGTGCCCGTACAGTACCTTAGTGTAGGAATCAGCAGTCAAACTTTCAGTTCCCGTCTGCATGGGTGTCATGAAATTTGTCACTTCTGACTTGAGTAGCATGAAGTTGGCTTTGGAGTAGTTTTTTTTACGGAAGTTTCCTTACTGGGTGTTGGGGGAGAGATGTGGATATCAAGGTGATTAGCTTATGGTCAGACTTGACTGGTCATCATAGGTGTGGAGCATCGATTTCCCATGTTGGTAATAACCAGGTCTAGGATATTGGAGCCCCTGATGGGACTAAGAATTAGTTGATCCAGGGCATTGGAATTTATGAATTCCAAGAACCGTTGGGCAAAGGTGTTGGTACACGAGTAGTTTTTACAGTTAATAGCAGGGTAGTTGAACTCACCAAGTATTAGGGTGTTTGGTTGTATCTTAATATTTTCCAGTATGTTTAGAAAGGATATTGGGGCATGGTGGGGGATCTGTAGCAAGCTACAGTTTGGATTGCAGTCTTACTTAGTGTTAGTTGAACCTGGAGAATTTCAGACACATTGTGTTGGGCAACTAGCCTGGTGTTGTGAATATCCTTGGTGAATATGGACACTCCTCCACTTTTAGTGTTTCGGTCCTGATTTGGTGGCCGAAAAGTGTGGTAAGAGTTGTAGCCTGATATTGCAGGTGTGCTCTCTGGAGCCTTGAACCAGGTCTCAGTTACTGCACAGATATCGATGTTCTCCATTTTTAGGAGTGCCTCGAGAGAGTGCATTTTGAGCTTTAGACTTCTAGCATTGAGTAGCATTATCTTCAGATTTTTCATGCTTGTACCTGTTACGGTTTTGAGTGTTTTTGTTTGTTGTAAAGTTTTCTGTTGAACTTTATCAGAAAATGAATTAAAATACAACCAGGCTTATTATTTAACTGGTGTGGTGCATGAGGGATGGGTTAAGGAGTTCCCTAATCCATGAACCTAGGCTTATTATTTAACAGGTGTGGTGAGTCGGGAATAGGTTATACAGTTCACTCATTCATTTAAGGACACTGGAAATGCTCAGGTTTTCATTTAGTCTTCGGGGTGTGCCTGCTCGCAATTATATCATATCTGCCATTTTAACTCTTTAACTGACAGTACGTTGTCTGTGTTCCAAAAGAGGGTAGTAATCCCTAAAGGATCTGTGACTTTCTCAATTGCTGCAAACTGGAATCCAGAGAACTGGCAGGAGGTCTTACTATGCCTGGCTAGTGTGTTGTAAGGGTATAGTAGGTGGTGCTTTCAGGTCATAATGCATTTTTTGGTAAATTATGCCATAGTAATTGATGGTTTAAATTATATTTACATATCTTGGATTGTTAGGAGACTTAAAATATCTCTGGATCTCATTACTTAGGAAGGTAACCTCACCCAGATGATGGAGTTAAATACATAAACAGTGCTCTGACTGATGTTTTTTCAAATATTAGAGGAACATTTTACAAGAAATGGCAGTGTTGTCAGACTTTATCTCTGTATTTTGTTACCTTAGAGGATTAGAAGATGTAAGGTATAGAAGACACAGTGCAGATGCTAGAGATAGTGTAATGGTAAAGTCAATTATAATGGAAATTAATATAGTTGAAATGACAACAGATCAAAAATGAAAGTAAATTGATAATTTTTGAGACATCTTTAAAACTGCACATATGGATAATAAAAAGATGTCTGTCAGCATCACAAGTAGCCATAAATGTAAAATGGAGTAGTGATATTTCTTGGAATGTTCTAAATTACTTAAAAAAATTAGATAGGGATGAAGACAAATTAAATAAAAACATTTAAAAAGATGTATATATATATATATATATATATATATATATATATATATATATATATATATATCAAACAGATCACCATACAGAATAATGCAGTAAATAACCAAATTAGAAAAGAAATTAAGAATAACTGAAGAGAGAGGTGATAACTTTAGCATGGTTGACAATTTCAAGTATGAGACTCATAACTGTATATTCCTGAACTGTGAAATACAAAGTCTAAATTCAAATGAATTGCAGCAAAGGTTAAAATGTCCTGTAATACCACTACAGAATTTCTTGTATGGATGGGATTTACTACAGTCATCCCTAGTATAAGGAGGTGCATTTCCAACACACACACACACACACACACACACACACACACACACACACACACACACACACACACACACACACACACGCGCGTGTGTGTGTGTGTATATATATATATATATATATATATATATATATATATATATATATATAGTTAGATATATGGGTATGAACATATCAATCTATAGATATATTAATTCTATAACAGCAATTTCTAAATCTAGAAAACAAACTCTGCTATATCACAATCTAAGACTTCATCCTTTGGATAAGCCAATAAACCAGCACCCTATCTGCTTGAGTTGCTGGTATGTCTAGTGGGTGTAAAAGATCCCATGGCACCTATCAAAAAGAGTAGGGGGCATTATTAAAAAAAACACTATTTACACATTACAATTCAAGAATATAATTCCATCCTGAAAAAATGGGCATCTAGATTTCAACATAAAAAACTATTTCTGTATATTCAACAATATTTGACAATGCATTTTTCTTTAACCTCACCATACCATAACCATCTTTTAATAGTCTTAACTATATTTTACACCAAGTCTGATTATATGTCAAATTGTTACATCTCATTATCCATCCATTCCATAACAAGTTAAGTACTATTTTATCTACAGTATCTCTTTTCCATTTTAATTTTCATAAAATAATAAGTTATTTGATTTCTATCCATTTTTAAAATATATTCTAACCTAACTTCTTCGTAACATGCTTTTTTAACTTTATCAATTTATTTACAGTCCATATAAAACCGAAACATAATTTCTAAAGCAATCTATCAGTGTTCTGCTTATACTTCATGTTAGCCTTAAAAGGCAACTTCTCAATCACAATCCTCATTAAAAAAATCTTGAAGCTCTAAGTCATTCTAAAATCCTTCAATCCTTTATTTGTCTTTAATCCTTTCATCTTTATCTTTCAAAACCTTCACATAATAATACTTTTTTCATTTTTACACATAGATCATTTTTTTCATTTATTTTCCATCCTTTTTATTAGTCATGTTATTAGTTCCTAATATTTTTCTTCTTCATTAAAATATCTTAAAATATTTTTTTTTAGAGGCGTCCATGGTGGTGCAGTGGTTAGCATTGTCACCTCACAGCAAGAAGTTCTCCAGTTCGATCCTCGGCTGGGGTGCCTTCTGTGCAGAGTCTGAATGTCCTTCCTGTGGTCATGTGGTTTTCCTCTGGCTGCTCCAGTTTCATCCCAAAGACATGCTGTAGTTGGATTGGACACTCTTAATTGGCCCTAGGTGTGAGTTCATGCATGTGTACCTTCTGTGGAAGGTTGGGCACCAGGCTGGCAACTTGACACCATAAAAATTCCACTGCAAATCATGAGCAGACAGATTATCCACTGTGGCGACCCCTAACTAGGAAAAAGCTGAAAAAAGAAAAATTAAAATATCTTTTTTTTACTTTCTTAAATATATCCCCATATTTTCACACATAATTTTACCTACTTAATATATTTTCTCCAAACATTTTACTAAAATCTAGTATACATTTAAAGAAGCCAAAAATAGTATTGTTTTTTAAACCAATTCCATCCTCTTCTTCCTTACAAAATATTGCACCCCTTTTAACAGTATTCAAATTAAAACCCCATATATATTTTCTTCCTTACCAAAAGTAATACCTAACACCTTTAAATCTGAATTGGAAAATTAATTCCTACATTCCTAACAGTATCTCCAAGTCTTCATAGTTTCTTTATTTATATTCAAACCCACTTCCTTAACACAGTTATATTACATGTTGCCCTCTGAACTTGCAATTTATCTTTTGCAATAATTACCACATTTTCATATATTAAATGCTTTAGAAGTACTATGTCTTTCCTATACATACATTTTATTCTCTAACAGCTCCAGCAGCTTTACTTACTATTGCATTCATTATTAATAAAAATAAGGTACCACTTAATGAACACCTCTGTTTCACACTCCCTTTAACTTGTATTTCTTTACTAAACCATCTATTAGCTGTTATCTTATTCCAAGAATTTTCATAAACTGATTTAACCCAATTTAATAAACAGATATGAAAACCATATCATTTTAATATTACAAACATGTTTGTATGACAAATTCTGTCATATACTTTTTCAGTAACACAAACTATAACCTTAGCTTCAGTCTTATCCTTTATACTTCCTATAACAACCTTTACAATAACTAATAAATCCTTACACATTCTCCCACAAACATCTTGTAACTTATTCTATTATTCCACTTACTATTTTAATCAATCCTACTTGTATTATTTTCATCAAAATCGTATTGTCCTCAATATTTAATGTTATAGGTCTTTATTTTTTTAACATATATCTTATCATCCTTTTATATATTAACTTTACCATTCCTTCACATACCTTTTTGACTTGAATACCATTTTAAGCAAAATATTAATACTTTTAACAGAATATTCTTTTTCTCTATGTCCATTTTTTTATAAAACAATCATACATTATCCCATCAGGTTCAGGTATAGTATTTTTTTTTTATTATGATTTAAATATAATCTAATTCTTCAATCTCTATTTTTTTATTTAACTTATCCACTTATTCTTTTGAAATTCAATTTATACACCAAAAATTATTTTGCTATATATCATCTTTCTTATACATCTTTTTAAAATAATATTGTTACTTGCAAATTTTTTTTCATATTAGCTCTCTCTTTCCCATCATCTTCTTCTGTCAAACATTCAGTCTTGCCATTCTTTTTTTTTTCCCACCCCTCCTTTCAAAAATAGACACTTCTTCAGTTCTTTCTTGTACAGCATACTTTTAATTAATTTTAAGTTCTTTATTCTCAACACATCTTTTCAAATAACTGATTTTCTGTATTTTTTCTTTCTTTCTCTCCTTCAGTCAAAAATTTCTCATGATTTCATATTAAATCATTACATTCTTTTTTAATGTTCCAAATATTTTCTCCATTTTAATATACATTTTCTTATGTTTTCTTTTACCTGACTCCACCACTGTTCTTTGTTCTCATACAAATCATAGTAGAATGCTCCTTCCACAAGTTATTCATATGGTTCTCAAAATACTCTGTTATTACTTTTCTTACTAGTATTTTAAGCCCCTTTCTACCTATTAGTTTTTTTTCAACTTCAATATATAAATGATCTAAAGATATACCTCATTAGTCAATGTTTTTTTTTCAAACTGTGAAAATAAATAAATAAATCAGTCTTTAACTTTCCCTTTCTATATCTGTGCTCCATTTTAATCCCCAAAACTAACTGACCACAGCTAATTAACTGTTTTTTGTCTTATCGTCCTTATCAATCCTATAAATTTCTTTCCTCAAATTGCAATTTAAATCCCTAACAATAATAATATCTAACTTAGGTAGAACAAACTTTTTAAGTTATTGAAATAACAACACTTTCTTTCTTGAGTAAATTCACTAACTCCTATCAATCTCCAAACCTTGTTTCCCATCACTAGTATTACATATTATTACCCTTTCTGAACTCACTACTATAGCATCTAACATACTAATAGTTCTTAAAAAAACATAACTACACCTGAATACATATCTTCACTAAACATCATCTTACTTCCCAACCTCACATTCCATCTACTTAATGATAGTATTTTTATACTAGCATTTTCCTTTCTTTACAGTTTTTGTTAATATTATTTTGCCTTTTTAACTCAATATGCAATCAAACCTTTTTCTTACTCATCTATACTCTGCTCTACTTCCTTATCTTCTTAACTCAATAACTCAAATTGATTTGACACTTATACTGAAAATTCTGCTTCACAGGTTGTAGTACCCTCTGCTTCAAAAATGTATTAAATCCTCAAACCATGCAGTAAATTTTCATTCTATTTTATAATATTCTCACATTCAAGTATATAATGTTCATTGTTTCCACATTTTTTGTGAAAATCTTTCTACAATTATTTGCTACATGCCACCCCGCAAAAAAAAAAAATAACATTTTCTCTTATTATGCTTCCCTATCATATGATCCACTACACCACAACAAAAACATGTTTTCATTGTCTCAAATATTCTAACATTCCTTTTTACCATTAACATTTATTATACAAGGTAAATTTACAAATTTAGCACATTTTGAACATAAGCAAACATGCACTTCCCATCATCCATTCCACAATTTTCTTTCATCATATGTCTTTTTATCTCAAAAATTTCTTTAAATTTATACTTTAAAATATTACATTCATCAGCGATTTCAAAGGTTCTAAATTGTACTTTAATTCTCCTTCTTAATAAAGCATTAGTTCCTTTAACAACAACCTTTTTGTATAGCTTACATTCATTTTTTTTCATCAAATGCTACACTAAACTTTTTAGCTTTGTCATATTCATTGTACATAACTTCAAAAAATATCTCATGTTTATATGTACAAAAGCCCCCAGCTTAACACCCAATGGAACAATAATCCTGTCCCAAGCAAAATATCTTTCTATTGGAGCATCGCTTTATTTATTTATTTATTACTCACAATGCATATTACCGAATGTCTGTCTCTTAAAGTAACACCTGTATTTTGCTACCTTCTTTCTACTTCAGCACAATATAAATTTATCTTTTGCTTTTTTACTTCATAAAACTGTTTTCATCCCCTGAAACAGTTTCTTCCTTCTCTTCTAAATCTTTTTCATCAGGGAAAACTCTCTGTACCACACCTGCCCACAAAATTGTGCTTTAATCTTCTGGCTCCTCCTCATTAATCATTTTCATATACTCTTGCTCCTCATTTGATCTTCCTCCATACCAGCTTCTTCCTTCTTAAACAGTTCAACATCACATCCACTCCCTTGCACTCGACTAACAAAAATGTCCTTCTCCATCTTATTTCACCACAGTCTTTAGTTACTCTACAGCCTGCCCCAATGGTAAAAATAATAGGGCTCCTTTGTTATATACAATTATATACAAATTGACATAATTACAAAAAAAAAGTACATTTGATTTTTATTATTCCGCCATCATTTGCAACTTTCCCCTACTCCTTTTTCCTCAACCATTTGATTTTTCATATTATATTTAATATCACCCAATTTCCATTATGTATAATGTCATTCAATCTTTCATTCCAGCAAGCCCATGATGCTAGGCTGCAAAGGCTGCATTGCAAGGCAGGTTAGTAATCAGTCTGCATGTATTGTCATAACAAAAAATATAAGAGCCTTAGAAAGTGTTGTACCACTAGAAATAAATGTGTAATAGTCTGTGAATAAAGGTATAACCCCTGGAGTGCTTCTGTTTACTTTTCTCTCATATGTTGGCGATCTGTTCCATACTATAAATAGTACTGTTGTATCTTAAGCAGTGTCACCTACACCGTGGTATGCAGATAAAATGGACATGAAGTCCTGCATAACAATGTTGGATGTGCCAAGAGGTCAGTTATATTGTAAAAGTTAGGGAGACTTAGAAAACAGTTCAAAGCTTTACATCAATTCCCAGATAGCTCAGTGTACTGTGATATTAGCTATAATATTTTGGCACACACAGCAGGGGTTTGAATCCTGGGAGTGCTACTAAGTTGCATGCATAATCATTCCCCACAACTATACAGATGTTGATACAATGTTCAGATAGAAAGCTGTATGCATAATTATACACAACAGTACAGAATTTGCTAGAATGCTTAAATTGTAAGTTGTATGCATATTCATACCCCACAACTGCTCCAATCTGTCCAGCATGTCCAGATGAATGGCCCATATCACCAGCTTGGTACCCTGTTCCCCTGAAAACCCAGTGTGATGATCCAAGAAATGTAGGCAGCTGTCAATGACATATAACTGATAGTCAAACGTGTACATAGTCAGGGAATGTATATGGAAACAAACCTGTCATTCTAGCACCTCACCCAAAGTGTATGACAGCAATTCTCAACATATGTTGCATTAACACCTGCAGCCTGTCACACCTGTATGTAAGACACAGGTCACATATATAATAATTTATAAACATACCAGTGTACATTGTGTAGTATAATAATACATGTAAGGGAAAGACCACTGCAGTGACTAAGAATGTTGTGAAAACTACAAGGATATATTAGTTGTTAATTGAACTCTCTCTCTCACCCCTACCATATGTGCATAATAACCCAATGACACTCCTCAACTGGCATGTGTACACTCCACACTTTTGTTGGGACATATGTCCTAATAGTTTATAAATATTCTCATTTGTTTCTATGCATGTACCATGTGAAAATACACCCATATTGGTGGCCTGTTGCCATCAATGAAACCTGCATGTTCCTGTAATGGCCACTGTTGTTCCATATATGCATGTGTTCTGCTTGCTCTGCAACTGTGCTAAATCTGGTGTGTTGGGTTAATGGGAATACCTATGCATGCTGTTATAACTAATCCTGAATGCTGTTGACTGTTACTAACCCATATCTGTCATAAGCCTGTTACAACACAGCTCGTATGGGAAGGCCAGCCCTAGTGGACCCACCTGTCCCACCTCAGCTGGCCATGGCACCAAGCACCAGCACATCTAGGGCCCAGCCTGGGACCTCCTCCTCCGTGGGCCCTGCACCACCTTCGGGTGGAACCACTGCAGGGGATGGGGCTCGCCCCCCCCTTGGAGCTGGTGCGGAGGGGAGACTGTCACCTGTCAAAAGGTCCGGGCCGTGGTGCATAAGGAGTTTGATCTGGAGTATGCCAGCTTGAGGGCCGAGTGGTGCTATTAGAGGGCAACCCTGCCACTCCTACACAGCCCCCAGCACAGCCACTTTCAGGGCCGTGAAGTTGCAGTGGTGTCTGCCCATGGGTGGGAACCTCAGTCACACTGTTTCCAGTTGGGGGCTCATGGGCTTGCGACTTCCAAACACCCCTCCCCGTCCAAGGTGTTTACGCCCCACATGTGTCATATACCAGCCCTGTATGTGTCTTGTGTGACATGCTGTTAACCTACCCAACCTACCTCCCCAAATATACCTACTACCCATCCCCAACATCCCACTCTCACCTGAAAAAAAATAACAGGGCAATCTGTTCCCACCAAAAAAATCTAGCCCCATACATAGCTGTCCATTTCGCGCATGTGTCCACTGGACACATGTAATCTGGTCTAATTGGCATCACAATGAATATATGTTGTCCTCACCCCTCTCCCAGGGGATAGAGGGTCCAAGTGTACCTGCAAATATAATGTATATGCACAGCTGTTGCTGTTGAAGAAATGGGAAGCTATGGACCTTTCCTATACCTTTCCTGCACATGCCCAGCTATTTTCCCTACTGTCTTTCCCTCTTTGTGCCCCATTTTCACCACTTTCCTATCAACCCCTTTTTCTTTTCTTTTAAAAGAATTAGTGTGGGGGTAAGCGGCAGTAAGCACTGTTATGCATCGATAAGCGGGTTCGTGCGGGTTTGCACGAGAGTAAGCTATGCCTACACAAGTTGAGACATTTGAAGCTAACTGTAAGAAAACATAAGTGGAGGTTGGCAGTGCTTACCATCGCGCAAACCCATGCAAACCTGCTTACAACTGCTTAAAAGTGCCGTAATCACTCTGTATCCAATGTCCCTTGTTCTGCCCACCAACAAAATAAAGTTCCTCTCCAAGGCTCGAACCCAGGACCCCTGCACTCAATACACAATGTGATTTACCTCTAAACCATAGCAGATATACATAACCTGATGTTTTCACAAACATATCATGTAGCACAATCAGTCAACTGTACAGGAAATGTATTATTGTCACACCACACAACCTGTTAATGCAAGAAGTCTGGACAAAGTATGCCACACTGTGGGTACAAATAGAGATTATACGTCAAATAATGCTCTGATACACTTAAAATGTTGCTAGTTACACAGTTATATGTATTAGTATGACACACAAATAATCATATAACATCAATTGTATATAGATACATACATATGTATATATATATATATATATATATATATATATATATATATATATACACACACATACACAGATGTATATATCTATAGATACATATATATATAGATATAGCCATATGATATATATATATATATATATATATATATATATATATACATACACATATACACACACAAAAGGTATCAGTAGCTATACGTATGTAGAAGTAGTGTGGAAGTACTGGGTGCAAAGTATATCCCTCAGCCACAAGCCCTTCAACTGGCACCTGTGAAATGTGTAGTCTGGCAACCATTCCCACAAATGTGAATACTGATATTAAACATATACCCTCCCACAATTCAAAGGACATGACACGACACACAGGTATGCATACACAGATAACCTTTATTTTTGTACTATACAATAATGTATGCCAGTACTGACACTACATAAGGTTTGAAATATGTAATCGGTCATGAATGCAAGGCCCACACAAAACAGTAGATGCAAGCAATGTGTATATATACCACACTATGCTGTCCAGGCCAAGGCCTTCAATTAGTACAACAGTGGAAACAAGATTTGCCTTCAGGATACATAACAATCAACTATCACAGATGTAGTTAGGCAGCCTCCAATTACACCCTTTAGTCAAGCCCTAGGGAGAAAAGTAGCACTTGTGTTAATGTGACAGTATCTTGTACGTAACATTGCTTAACCTAACATCTCACTATCACACTGAATGACCCTCGTCTTAACAGTTATATCCCTGAAAAGGTGTCGCAGCCTAGGTTAATGTCATAAAACCCCCATAAAAGGCTGTACAAGGGCAAGGAACATTGTGTACCACACACTTATCTCTGGAATGTACAAGGGCACATATGTGTTCTCCAGCTGTTGCCCCCATATATATGGACTTGGCCCAACAGTTGGTGTGGGAGTCCATGGCATGACTGGGATGATAGCAGTAATGCTAGCGGTAAATAATGATAGGCCATTACCTAACAACCCTTCCTGTATCACAGCAGGACAAAGACCGGCATATATGTGGAGGACAGAGGCAGGAACATAGGGCCATATTTGCATTATTGCTATTACACACCCTGGAAATTGCTGGTGTTACAGGATTCATTGTAGCATATCCTTATGCAGGGTTACGACATTGAAATACAAATGGATGTAGCCAACAGACAGAATGCCACAGATATATCTGAAGAATACCTGTGTGGTGCACAGACAAAACCTAACAGCCAATCCCCCTGGTATCATACGGATAGGCCCACAGTTGAGAGCTATGCAGACAGACAACATTCCATGAAAAAGTACCATGTACACAGAAACACTGTAAAAACAGCAAGATACATTGCACACAACAGCACTACTCATGCTGCTTGTAGGTCTGGAACCTTACCCAAATGTGGATTTGGCCTGTGTCTGCAGGTTCTGCTGTAAGAGGTATTGCTACCTGCTGTCTGTAACACTGATGTCCACACACAGGAAGGATGTCATCCATACTGTAAAGGTGAAGGGACAACGTCCACAGAAGGCAGCAATTTATAGTACAGGGTTGCCATGACAGTGGTTATCTGAAGTACTACACAGCAGGCGGCATGCAAGTAGCAACTGGTGGACACTGACTGGTGCAGAGGCCACCACCGTATCCTGTGCAATACCAACAAAAGCATGCTGCAATCTATTCAAACCAGCTCAATCACTCTACTGGAGAGACTGAGTGAGAGAGAGAGAGAGAGAGAGAGAGGAAAAAAAAAACATTCAAGAAAGGTCACAAAGCTAGGGTTGTGTTACAGCAGAAAAAACATAACAGGTAGGTAAAACAGATATGCATTTACTGGCATGTAGAATATGGCATAGAATAATATGATGTATACTGTGAAAGGATGTATATTTGTCATCAGTACTTGCTCCTGTAATGATGTTCTGCTCAACAACTGCACTGGGCAGTAGTGTTAGTCCCTGTGGGCAGTGGGACATACCTGTCAAATGTGCAGACCAGCAGTGAATGGCAAAGATGTGACCCATGATATCTGTGTTCTGTAAATTACTGTGGCCAATGGCTGGTGGGGCTATTAATACTGCCATGATAGACACATGGGTGAGAGACCACACCACCTGCAGGACAGTCATGTTAAAGTGTAGCATAGCATGCTCAACCCCCCTAATGTTTGTCTGTGTTCACATGTGACACCTGTCTGTGTTGCAGCAAGGTAGAACAGTTCAGCTGTGAAGTAAAGAGGGTACATGTGTGTGGTCCAGATGTTCCTAACTGGGTGACAGACATATGTCTGTGTGTGCTCCATGGGGGGGCACCATCCCCTGAGATGGTTCCACATGAAGGTAGTGATGGAACAGTAGATAATGAGGTTCCATGGTGGGTCACTGATGTGATGTGGACTGGTAACATGTGCACATTAGGTTGGAGTGCTGTTCCTGCTGGCAAATAACCCCTACACATACTGGTGTGTAACTGTCATGGAACATATGTGGGCTGTAATAGTCCACACAATCCCAGAACATGTCCAACAGCATGCATAGATATCCCCAATATCACAGAATGGCAGATGTGTAGCAATCACATTGCAGGCCTACCACATGCATATGTGGAAACATAGTGGCAGTGACAATGGCATGCAGGTGAAATACCCTGTAACAGCCCAGCAACTCTAGTGTCCCCACAGTGAGCATGTCTATAAGCACATAGCAGAAAGTGTTGTACAATACAATATATGACCCAATGGTACATATACCAGACACATACTACTAGTGTTGTGTGAACATTATGTTGGAGCTAATATGGTCCGGGTGACTGATATGTGTATTGTATTATGGTAAACTTGACATATGAGTTGCTCAGACATATTTCCATCATTATGTCTTTCAGGGAGTATGGCGCACCCAAGGAATCCTGCTTACAGTGCCGCTGAGGAGGAAATTATAATCATCACCATCATCCACAACTACCAGTTTTTTTCTCATGGACAAGCCAGGACCAGCAGGAGGGACCAGCCCTGTGGAATGATGTGGTCCGCAGGGTGAATGAGGTGCGGATGCACAGCCATACATATGAGCAGGTCTTCCCCCATTGTAGTGAACTGCTTCATCAAGTACATCGCCATGTCGCTGCCATGCAGGGTGACCACCTTGCAACAAGGGGGCCATAACATCCATTCCCCCTCACCAGAGTGGAGGAGCTGCTCACGAGCCTGGTTGCACCTGCCCACCCACAAAAGCTACAGACATATACAGTCATGGAGTTGGGTGCTAGACATGCACCAGACATGGAGCATGCAGGTAAGGTTCCAGGGCATATCAGTAGACTACTGTAGTGTATGCATCTGTACAGGTAGATTGTGCATATGTGAGATGTGGGGTCTGTTGCTGTGTAGTACTGATAAGCAGTAATTCATAATCTGTAGTACTGTGGACTTCAGCTGTTGTTGTACTGTAATATTGCAGCCACCCTGTAGCAATGCCACAGCTGTGGCCACTGACATCAACTCTATCCCATCTCAATGTAGGTACCTCTGGGATACCAGCAAGGCAGCAGCTGGATGCTGGTGAGTATGGTTTAAGGTTATGCTTGGCAATTCACTGTGCATGTCATAGTTAAGGTGTAGGCCATGTATACATCTAACCCACCTACCCATAATGCATGCTGTACATGTGCAGTGAGAGAGCACACCCATCACTAATGGGATTACCAGCCTCAAACACATGCAATACACAGTCCATCTCAGACAACTGTGGCTACACTCCAGTGCACATTGCCCAGGCACAGCTGACATCTGCCCAACATACCCAGCTATGTCATACACAGAGCAATTGAACATGCTACACATAAAGACATCCCACTCCCTCAGCTAACACACGCTCCAGGGTTCTAAAGCTCATCAACACATTACACAGAACATACTGGAGGGATAGGGCCCTGTCCTGGGGAATCCCCACACTCTGGAACGGACTAAGCGTACATGTCAGGCAATGCTACTCATTGGCCCTCTTTACAGAAACACTTGACAATTGGATGGGAAATGGGGAATTCACCCTGGTTAATATGTCTGTTCTACAGCCTAATGGGCACAGGGGAATAACATTAGAGGGTGGTGTATGGCTGGGAACCCCTGTGGCTAGGCTTATGTAGGCCCCAGGACCAATAGACCAGTACTCACCTATGAACCTATGTGTACCACAGGCAACATCAGCCAGGGCTCAATCATGGTCAATAATGGTCTCTACACTCACCATAGTGTCAGAAAAATATGTATTAATGTGTGTATGCTTAATGCTAATTAGAAACAAAATAAGTCAACACGTGTTTCATTCTATTTTATATGCACTGTTTTATATACAGTTGAGTTTCATATGAGACTGAAAAGATGCTTTTTGAAACTGCAGTGTGCTTTCTGAAACTTGCAAGATGCCCTCTGACCTAGTAATTGCTAGCACAGCAATATTCATGTTTATGCCTTTTGGAAATGTACTTGAGAAGCAGATGATTATCTCCTAGGTCAGGAAAAATGAATGAACAATGCTATATTCTGTAAATGTAATGATTTTAAACAATCAGCTCTGTTCGAAGTATGAGAACATGTGCAGCTGCAGAAGTTTAGAGATAACATAGACAAAGGACTGAATGAACTGCAATCTATACTTGCTTTGTGCTCGAATTAGCCATAGTACCTTGAATGGTAACATTGCATATATCTAACCAGTGGTAGCCAAGGCCACGTTGTTTTTCTTAGGAAGTTTCTCACAAAAATTGATGGTACCAGCAGAATATTGTAAAAACAATGACTGTGAAGTAATGATGACAAAACTTGTGATTCACTACGTCAGCTGGGTAGGCAATGTCTTATTAGAAAGTGTATAAAAATGTTAGCATTTCCTGATTCTAGTTAGACAAACTCTGTATTAGCATGTTTTTGTCTCCTTGCTGCAAGATTAAAGTGCGTTAACCTGAACCTACCGTGTTGTGATCATTTTTAAAGTATATTTTTCCTTTGACAGTTTGTACAGTACATTGTGTCTGTGGTCGGTCTAATGGTAGTCTGTCACTCATACATGCACAACTGATGATGACATCTGTGAATACACATCTGTGAATACACACCAGCTTAAATATAAACCCCTATGTCACTAGATGGGTTGCAAACTGGCTCAAGGACAGAACCCACATGGTTAGAATTGCTGGAGCCATGTCAGACTCCAAACCAGTTACAAGTGGCGTCCCACAAGGCTCAGTCCTGGGACCTCTCCTGTTCGGTATATATTTCTCGGAGGTACAGGCAAACACGGAAGGACTGTGGCTGACCAAGTTCACAGATGACTGCAAACTGGGTGCTATAATCGACTCTCCAGCCGACACAAGCATCCTCCAAAAAGGCCTCATAGAAACAGACAACTGGTGCCAGAGCCATGGCCTCAAGCTAAACACCAAAAAGTGTATAGTCATCCCCTTTGGCAAAACAAAGTGCCACAAATTACCACATAGGTGGTAATCCATTAAGTACGGAAGAAGTAATTAGGGACCTGGGGACCCAAGTTGATAGAAATCTCTCATTTGACAACCATGTGGCCAAAGTGGTTAGAAAAACATTTTATATAGCCCACCTAATCATGAAGGGATTCACATCTAGATCAGGGGAGGTCATCGTGCCTCTTTACTCATACCTCATCAGGCCCATAATTGAGTACAATGCCCTTTGGGATGTACCTTACCAGACACCTGCAGCAACTGGAAAGACCCCAAAAGTACCTCACCAAGAGGATCAAAGGGCTCAAACAGATGCCATATGCTGCCCGGTTAAAGAAAATCCAGCTCTACTCAGTGGCATACCGCCTGCTCAGAGGCGATCTGTGCCTGACATATAAAGCCATGTCCAACCCGGAATTAATGGACATGCTGCACCTCAGAAAATCTAAATCCCATCGAGCTACGCTCGAGACTTGAACCTCAGCACTGAAATAAATAGGACATGCTGGAGGGACAGATTCATAACCCAGAGGCTCCCTTCACTCTGGAATAAAATCCCAGTCCAGGTTAGGCAGAGTCCCTCATTGACTCTCTTCAAGAGGAATCTTGATGAGTGGATAGAGGATCGTAGGTTTACCCCGGGAATCACTTCTGTGTCACTGTTAGACAGAGGCACAGTATACTAACCTCGAAAAAGGGCATAGCAAAATTAATTTTAAAATGGGTGGCGAAAGCCAAACACACTCTGGCTAGGCTTATAAATGCCCTAGGACAGATAGCCTAGTATGAACCTATGAACCTATGAACCTATGAACATCAAGCATTCAATAAACACATGTCCACATGTGATCCTGAAACACACAGAGGCTGTGAGCAGCAGCGGAAACA
This sequence comes from Protopterus annectens, assembly GCF_019279795.1. NCBI lineage: Eukaryota > Metazoa > Chordata > Ceratodontiformes > Protopteridae > Protopterus > Protopterus annectens. The sequence goes on along the minus strand of NC_056738.1, from coordinate 296,150,019 downwards.
CAACTGGCACACAGATACACATCCTGCAATGGTGTGTATATCTGTGAGGTATGGTGCACAGTGCATGCCAGGGTGCTGAACAGATGCGCAGCAATGCTTTGAACATGGATGCAGTGAGTTCCAGGGGGAGGGCCATCACCTACTAACAGAAGCCATGCATCACAGCCATGTATAATGTTGGTAATGGGGATTGACTACAGTTGCACTACATGCTGTTGAGCGCCACATGTCTTGCATGCTGACATGTGTAATTACAGGTTTGTGTGTGATACTGTACTGCACCATCGCCTGCAATTGTGTGTGTTATGGGGGTATGGGATCTGTCTATCTGTGCTGTCTGGTGGAGTGTATGGGTTGCCATGTATGTCGACTGCATGTGTGTATATGTGTGTGTGTGGCCATGGCTGCACACATGTGTGTGTGTGTGTGTGTGTGTGTGTGTGTGTGTGTGTGTGTGTGTGTGTGTGTGTGTGTGTACTGTTTAGCGGTGATATACAGGTCTTACTGTCTGTTCCCTGTTTTCCCTTCAGAGGTGGCAAGGTGGGGCTGGGTACCCCCCACAGGGAATCTGATGTCACTGATACAGTGACCATGAGGATAGGTGTGTTGAGGCACAGGAAGGGTCATCAGGGGCTGCCACTGGGCCACCCATTGACAACCCACATGTATCCACCCCATCCATGCACACAGTCACACTGCCTCTACATACCTCATCACCGTTGGCCTTAGCTGAGGGACAGCCTACGCTTGGCATTGGCCAGGACAGTGTGGTATCTATGGCACATGTGTCAGGACACAGCAGCCATAGCCAAATGTCTGGCAGGGTATCACATAGGCAGATGTTCAGGGGTGCTCATCGGAGCACTGCTGGTCATCATGCCTCTGGCAGACATGCCACATCTATTTCAACCACTCACATGTTCCAGACTGTCATGGAGGCACAGGCATGAATGGAACGGTACACCAGGCAGGGTCTAAAGGTGCAGAGGGCTCATCACACCTTTGTAACTGACAGCATCCATGACCTAGCAGGTGCCATCCGGCCATCCGCAATTACACCTAGCTCATGGATAGACGGTGTGGTGAGACATTGGATCTCATCCACAATGTCATGTCCATGCGTCAGGATAGGGTGGGATGGTTGCGACGGCCATGTGGACGTATGCCAGCAACACCAGCAGCTGGAGGTCACTGTGGACATCCCACCAGTCACAGCCACAGTACCAGCCCCAGCACTGGGGGGGTGCTGTCCACAGACCGTCATAGCAGACCACATGCATGTGGCATTGGCCAGTCCCAGGAGGGACCTGGATCCAGTGGATGTCTGTCAAACTTGGGGGACAGTACTTGATCTGGCTTTCTACCTGATACTGCTTGTAGCACCCCTGCCAGGCACAGGTTCCATGTCCATGGCCGGAGATGGTGAACTGCAACCCCTGCCAGGTACAGTCTGCAGCTGTCTCACAATTCCCTGTATAGGGCAGTGACATTGGGGAACTGTGTGCATGCAGACACACACACACACATAAACAACAAACCTAGGGCAACCACATACCTGCACACACAACATCACCAGTGGCCCATAACAGTACTTAGCCCCCCCCCACACACACACACACACACATGTTGTCAATTGTATGGCTCAGCCTAGGCCTATGGCAAACCAACAACACACCCTGTGCATATGATGATACCTATGCCACTCCCTGACATCCTTAACATCAATGCAGGAACATGCTAACGTGGTGCTGATGCACACAGTGACTGTACAACAGTGTAGCAATGGAATGATGTGTAGCATGTTGTCAGCAGTAAAGTGAAATGCTAATATCTTGGAAGGTGTAGCTGTGCAGCCATGATTCATCATAGCTGTAATTAACAATGTTGCATTGTTGTAACCAGTATCTATTCTGATTGGGTTGTGTTTGTCCATGTGCCACATGGCTGATGGGTGTAGTGGTGTTAGCAGGCCTTCTACAGTGGACACCAGTAAGTGTAGTGAGTGGTACACATTCCATGGCTGGGTAGAACACACAGAGCCTTTGGTTTGGATGCAGTACAGGTACAAGACTGTACACATGGAGGTATGTCCCCATGCAAGTAACACACCTGTTGCACATGTAATCCCACCAAGACAGGATAGGCACAACTACAGAGTGCTATATATGCAGTCTGCAATGTGGATGACATTGAACATGCTACCAGCAGTGTGTATGTCTCTTTCCCCACTCTATTGTGATCCTCACCTAAGTAACATGTGTGCCAATGCCAGTGGCATAGCCCTAGCCTTAGGAGAGTGTGAGGCAGTCAACTACTGTGAATGGAGTAAACAACAACTAACAACCTGATTACATACACTGTACAGTATTACAGACAGCTATGTGGGGGGATAAATGCAACAGTAACTGCAGTAATGGTGGTTGTGTCCACAACAGCCACACCCAATGAGTTATAGCAACCCCAGTAGTGCTGCACACCTCTACAGTGTGGAGGAGGGCATTAACACATCTATGACCCGTGAAGGACTGCATGTCCATGGGATGGCACTTGTGGAATGTTGGCATTTGCCAAGCAGTCCTGGTGGACACATATTCTGTGAACGGAGGTAGATCCCTTAACAACTACGCACATTCCTACATGTGGGATGGTGTACAAAAGCCTGCTATGATCTACATAGGCACTGTGCACCTCCTAACCCTCATCTACACCTGTCATGATTGTGTAAAGGAGGCATACCAGGTTCAGATTGTATTTTCTGCCTTTGACAAGTCCAACATTGGCGGGGTCCTGTGTGTTAAGATTACCAGTGACATTGGCCATGGGTTCATTGTTGTTATGTTCCATGTCCCTGCAGACTAGCATCATCAGGCTACTGGGTGGTAGTTCCCAGCTGACATGGTGGATTTGTGGTCGTCCTTGCCAACATTGGTGAATCCACTGTCAGGTGTAGGCCTTTTGGATCATATGAGGGATCCCAGCTACTTACTGCACCTGCCCAGGGGGGTTTCCCTGAGCATGACACGTCACTTGACTGTACTGCATGATATGTTAGTAATGCCATCCTGACATCCTACAGGTGGGATGGAGTACAATTAACATGTACTGCCCTTGTCGTGTGGGGTCCTGGTTAGGGGTTCTGCTAAGCTTGGTATTGTATTGCAGGCCAAACGTGTTTGGCTCGGGGGTAATACCCATCCGTGCCAGATGTATGTTGTTTGGGTCTCTCAAACACATCAATGGTGCATGTGGACATATATATTGTGGTTACGTTCCCAGTTCCATCTACAGATGTATGTCCATATAAACCTATATTGATATATATGTGTTCACCTTTGACAGGGAGACAATCATTGCTTCAAACAGCTCTTTCTACAAATTGAAAGGACAAACCCGTCATTTCTTACTGCACCACAGTTCAAAACACAGCAGTTCTAAAGGCACCTTCGCTGATTCTCAAACTGCAAGTTGGAATACATATCATAATGCAGGGGAGCATGCCCCCTGCATCCCCCCGTCTCTGGGTCTGGCCCCCACAACCACCTACTGTGATATACTAACTACTAGCTTGCACTACCGTGGGGATAGGCAAATAATCCCAATCCCCACTATAGTGCCATCCGCAACCAAATTGCCTAATCTGTAATGAGCGAATGCATAGTGACATTCACTCATTGCACATTCATTGCATGTATTGCAAGATTGTGCAATACTGAGAACATACGTCTGGCCTTCCAGCTTTCAGAAACATGGATTTATCCCTTTGAAAGGTGACATATATGCATTCCTAGTGCTGTATATATGTGGACATGTGGATGTATACATTTATATCTATGGATGTATGCGTATCTATGTATATAGTTATGTACTGGCATATATATATATATATATATATATATATATATATATATATATATATATATTTCTATACCTATATCTACATATCTAGATATGTTATATCCATTTAAAGATGAATATATAAATATCTATATCTATACATATATATATATATATATATATATATATATATATATATATATACACACACACACACACACACACACACAAATACATCTACATGCTGGAATACATTGCCTGTAGTGATGTATACCTGGGCTGGATGCTATGTATGTGAAAACATCATGATTATGCATATCTGCCATGGCTTACTGGTAAATCACTTTGTGTATGTTGTGCAGGATCCTGGTTTTGAGCCTTGCAGGAGCTGTTTATTTTGTTGCTGGGCAGAACACAGCCCATTGGATACAGAGTGAGTAAGGCACTGTAAACTAGTTGTGAGCAGGTTTGCGTGGGTTTGCATGATGGTAAGCACTGCTAATTTCCAGTTACATTTTCATACACTCGGTTAGCTTCTAAATTGCTTAACCTGTGTAGGCAGTGCTTAGCTCTGCGCAAACCCATGCAAATCTGCTTACAACTGCTTTAAAGTGCCTTAATCACTCTGTATCCAATGGGCCGTGTTCTGCCCAGCAACAAAATAAACAGCTGTTGAAAGGCTCAAACAAAAGGACCCTGCACACCATACATAAAGTGATGTACCACTAAGCCATGACAGATGCACAGATATTCAATGTTTCAGAAACATATCAGCCAGTCCTGTCATGCAACAGTACAGAGAATGTATGCCAACATCTTGGTGTCTGCGTGTGTAACTATATTGCAACCTTAACAGATACAATATATCCATATATGTATAGATATACATATATATAAATATATATGTTGTTTTACTAACTCTATATACATATATATATCACTATCTATGCACATATAGTTATATATCTGTTAGCAGATAAATATATCTATATAGGTATATATGGCCATACATCTGTAAATAGCAATTGCAGATTAACAAATACACCTATGTCCACATGCACTGTTAATTGGGTTGAGAGGCCCCACACACTATACGTCTTGTACGAATAGGCATTCCCCCCACAGCCGAACACATGCACCCTGCAATACACTACCAAGTACAGTCTGCCTCCCATACGACATGTAATATGTGGAAGCCATCAAAATCTCCAGGATACAGATACACAGACACATATATGCAGATACAGATATATATATATATATATATATATATATATATATATATATATATAGACATGTGACTACACATGCAAATATATGTACAGCAAGATACATATGTAGGAGGTGCACACAATATGGAACAGCCACTATGGCTACAGTTAACGCCTGAACAACTGGACACTGTATGGCCGACACATACTAATGTCAATCGTTGCCTGCAACATATACCCATAGAAAGGTCATAGGAAAGACACTACACACAGGTTTGCAGAAATGGGAATGGTTTAAATGTGTACTATAACAGTTCTATATGCCATATCATATAACTGTTCAAATACTGACAAACATATTAACCGAGTACTGCAATTGTGAAACAGTTACACTAATACAGTAGTTTGGAAAGGTTCACAGCTGGTGCTGTCCAGGCCAAGCCCTTCAGAATGTACAATAATGCAGGCAGACTGGGTCGCAGGGTACCACACAATCAACAGTATGTACTGCAGGTGTGTAGATCAGCAGCCTCTATCTACACTCTGTGCAAACTCCATAGGAGTTAAAGACAGTTTGTGATCAAATGCGTTGTACCCAGTACATAAGACATAATGCACAGAACAGTCTGTATGGCAGGAGGCAGTAAGCTTGCAGTACTCCCATGTAATGTAAGTAATGTCAATATAGGTGGAGTATAAGGTACTGTACATCCACATACCTTGTGGCAGCTCACCCCTGATATCCCCACAATTTGTAACAGCCTAGGTCATTTATGGTGCTCCCCACCTAGACTCAATAATACAGGCCCATATACCACTGTTACATACACTGGCCTCTGCAGTGCATAAGAGTGCACATGTGTTGTGTAGGTGAGGACCACACATATATGGTCCCAGCCCCACTGTATGTGTGGGGATACAACAGCAGTGGACTAATGGCAGCAATGGCAGTGTGATATACTCACAGCCCACTACAGAACAACCCCTAACTGCATGACATATGTGCAAAGCTTGGTATGTAGATGGGGGACAGAGGCTGGAACACAGGCAGATATGTGGAACACTGTTGCCATACACTAAGCAAGGTGCTGGTGTTACAGGATAGTCTGCAACATACCCTTAGTCAGGGGATTGAGGTTAAAAACAGACATTGATGTAGCCATGTACTGATAGCATGCAACACACACACTGCCAGTGTAATATCTGACACAGGACCTGTGTGGTGGATGGACAACACATGATAGGCATACCTTTGTCCAGCAAGAGGTTAGGCCCACAGTAGTGAGCTATGCAGACAGACTGCATTCCAAGGTACACTAGTACACACACACACACACACACACACACACACACACACACACACACACACACACACACACACACACACACACACCCTGTAACACCAGTACTACGCAAAGCATTACACAACTCTACCCACAGTCTGTCTGTAGTTCCTGATCCTCCTACAAATATATGGCCACTCTGAGTGTGCAGGTTCTCCTGTAAGAGGTATTGCTACCTGCTGTCTGTATCACTGATGCCCACACACAGGAAGGATGTCCATCCCACAGGGAATGTAAAGGGACCACACCCACATGCTGTAGGGATTTATAGTGGGTGGTTGCCATGACAGTGGTAATTCAATGTAGTATACATGTGTAATTATATATATATATATATATATATATATATATATATATATATATATGCTATCTGGATAAGTATATGCACATATTTTTCCACCATATGTCCTGGACATGGAGTGTAGCCGTACACCAGCCCCTACAGTCCCAAAGACGTAGTACAAGAGGATGACAGGTATGTATAGCAGGTATATTACTAGACTGTTGCTACTGTCATTGGGATTGTCTTCACAGACATGGTGCGTGTAGATGCTGACATCTGCTTATAACATGTGTGCCATTGGCTACTGACAGACATCCTAAGGAAATCATTGTAAGGTACCACTGCTAGCATGTAATGGCCCTGTGGAGTGCAGCAGAGTTTTGCCCACTATATGTGGAACTTTGGACACACCCTGTACAGTCCAGAGGTATACACATAATCCCTTAGTGCACCACATGTGTACCAGGCCTGACAGTATGGATGTAGACAGCCATGTAGATGGGTATAACACATAACAACTGGTATACATTTGGCACCATAGGTGTTGGATTTACACACACCTGTCTGGCCTGACACATAATGACTGCTGATACAAGGGTGCCATGGACACATACCACCCACTTGACATTGACATACATCTGTACAGCATACCACTGCTCTGTTTGACATACATGCCGTTTAAGGGAGGCCCAGCAGCAGTACATCTGGCATGTATCTGCACATAACATCCCACTGGTTAAGTACACTAAGCTGCTAGACATGTAACAATGCACTGTGCAGGCTACAGGCAGACTGGCTCAACACTGGCCTACATATCATATGGGGGGAATGCACATGTACCTGCATATATAGTAAGCTTGACAGCCATGTCATAGCACAGGCTAAGATTCACCTGTGTGACAGTGCCTAACCACAAACAATGTGAACACAGCCACAGCCACATATGGTAAGCTATCATAATATTACAGTATATGGACTATCTGTTCTACACCATCCTCATATGTGCCACTCACAGAATGACCCTACATATACTGGGCTGCTACACAGTTTGGTATGCTGGCTGTCTGTGGTATGGGACATGTGTGTGTATGGCCCTACAAACATGACCGGCAAAATAGTACCATACAGTGGGGCAGCATGTAACATCTGATAGAAGGGGAGCAAGAACAATGACATTTACCACACCATCCTCATATGTGCCACTCACAGAATGACCCTACATATACTGGGCTGCTACACAGTTTGGTATGCTGGCTGTCTGTGGTATGGGACATGTGTGTGTATGGCCCTACAAACATGACCGGCAAAATAGTACCATACAGTGGGGCAGCATGTAACATCTGATAGAAGGGGAGCAAGAACAATGACATTTACCACAGTCTACACAGGCTGAAGTACATATTAACAATACACACACTGCTGACATTCACCATCACTACACAGACCTCAGTACTGTACAAACATCTGCATAATGTCCAGCTTATGTCATGAAATATAACCACTACTGTACATGACATGTGTAGCAATCTGATATATCACTGGCTTGCTATCAGATATGATGACAGTATTTATGGTGTACAGCACATATGCACCACTTCATGCACATCATATGTACAAAGGTTGACAGAGGTGTGGCTGACAGCACATATACAGGGCCAGTATAGACATGTTGCTGTGATAACCTCATATATTTTCCATTGTAACGGGGTTTGTTGCAGCATATGTCCTATGAGGGATATGAAGTCAGTAACTGTCATGACCTTCACCATCTACAGACTGCAATCCTCACACTACCTTCTGTATTCCACAGATTGATGCACTGTGGCTAACACATGAAACCATAGGCACAACACTGCCCAGTCTGCAGATGACCCTGCAGATGGGGATTCCTCATATACATAGAACTGACATGGGAGGTATTGCGACATGTACGATAGGCATATCCAGACAAACACTGTTAAACCAACATTACTCCAAATGCAGTATAGCAGCACTTACAGTCTGTAGTCAGGTCAGGCAATCCCCCTCCTGTTTGTTGCCCCCTTTCCACAGTGTATGTTGTCAGAGGTAAATCCCCAATCCATCTGGGATGCTGTTTGCCAAACATCAGATCCAGTTCCTGCTCACAGTGACTGCAAAGGCCCAACACCACCATGATGTTCCTAGGTACTGGAGTGTGTTTTCATGCAATTGGCTATGGGATTGTTACCACAGCTGTTCCACATGCAATCAGCTAGGGGAGGGCTGCAATTCATGCAGAGGCCATCAGCTGATCATGAACATCATGTAAAATACACATGCTGCTGCCTAAGCAAGGCAGGTGTGGGTCTCCACATCTGCCAGAGAGGGAGTGGGGGAGAGAGATAGAGACAGATACATGTCAGGGAGGGGTGGGAGAGTAAAACTGAAGCATGTTTGTGTCACACACCTACCAGCACAGGATATCAAATCCCTGACAACTATGTAGTGCTATCACAGTTCGATGCAGTTATTGGATGCACCACATGGGTTACCTGATGTGGAGCACTCAGAACATATATGTGAGGGTGAGTGACATCTGCAACAGGGATATGGTAGATATACGGTAGGTGTTGTACATGTGCCCGTCTGCATGAACAGGTGCCAGCGTCAACACAGGCACACTCACACAGGGATGCACACACATTGACACACTTGGCAGGGCCAGGAGTGCAACTTATCACTAGTGGGATTGCCACAACACATCAATGTGCAGGTATCACATGCACCACACGGGTCATACGGAGGCCATATGGGCAAAGAATATGAGGAGATGTCAGACAGCATGCTTCAATATGCCCTGGGGGGTTGTAGTGAGTGTGGATGTGGACATACACACCAGACAACACACACGTACACACAGGGTGCCAGTTCTGCCATGCATGGGTGCATGTCTACACGGGTGTGTGGTGGTCAACTGTACCAGCAGGCTGTACAGGGGTAGGCAATGGGGATACCTTGGCATCAGGCCACATGACAATGGTCTGCATTGTGGCTCAGCCTGTAGTTACTGCATTTGCCTGCACAGGTGGGTATTGCATCCCCCATCCAGTCAGCTGGGTGACTATTGTGTGTGTACAATGCTGTACACCACAAGCCATGTATGTGTTCCTTAGTCCATGACATGGATAGTGTCTGGGATGTGCACACCTTCCACATGCATGTACAGTGACATGTGGAACTGTACTTGGGGTGTCTGGCCCAAGTTGTGAACACAGATTATCATCAGATGTGCCAGTGTTGCCCACCTGTGGCAGGAACTGGTAGTGGGCAGCAGGTATAACCCTTCACCTACACTGATAACATGCCAACAGCATTCCCTGATGTCAATGTCGTCTGTCCATATAGGGCATGTTGTCAGGCATAGTATGTCCATTGTGAGTCACATGTGAAGGCACCACAGGTGGTGCAGGTGTCCATTGGGGAACATGGTGGAGGTGCACTGTCTGCATATGCATGCATATTGGACAGATGAGCAGGGTGACATGCCCTCTGTAGCCCACTGCTTTCACTGCATAGTAACTATCAGTGGCCAATATGCAGTGTACTACGCACATATTGGCTGTTGCCTAGGCATGTGTGTGCGTATGACACATGAGTTGAGTGTGTGCGTTGGGTAATAGTGGGGTTGCTAATGTGGATTGGCTGGCCTTGATGTCACATGTATGGGTATGGCTTTGCACCCCAGCCTCCCAGCTCATTTTCATCTGTTATCCCTGTATGGTTGACATTGTGATATATAGTAGGGCCACCATAAAAGTAATAAGCAAAACCCCCTCCACATTGGCCACAGGTGTCACACACTCACCTCTACACAGGATATGAGTTACACAAGCACACACACACACACACACACACACACACACACACACACACACACACACACACACACACACACCTGTCATGTCTGGGAGTTGAACCCCTACCTAACTAGTTTATTACACTACAGCACTACATAGTTATAATACGTGCCATGGACATTACTGGAGTACTTCTTCTCCAAAGGTGTATTTCACAGTGACTGGCATCAGCAAAATTATCAGAGTAGGGCGTTTCACCTGTACTGCGAGTGACTAGCCTAAAATGCATTGCTCCCTACACAGACAGTGAGACACACACAAAACATCCACAACTGTCATGTGTGGGTATAGAACCCCTGACCAAGCCCTATATCACACTACAGGGGTTACTAGAGACATCCTTCCCCAAAGGTGCATTTCACACTCAGTGACATCAGCAGGTTTACCAAAGTAGGGCATTTCACCTGTACTGCGATTGACTAGCCTAAAATGCATTGCTCCCTACACAGACAGTGAGACACACACAAAACATCCACAACTGTCATATGTGGGTATAGAAACCCTGACCGAGGCCTATATCACACTACAGCATGGAGCAGTTGTAGGTCACACCACAGGGATTACAGGGAACTTTCTCCCCAAAGTTGTATTTCACAATGAATGGCATCAGCAGGATTGGGAAAGTAGGGCATTTGAATGTACTGCAAGTGAGTAGCCTATGATGCATTGCCCCATACACAGACATTGAAAGACACACAAAACATCCAGAACTACCATGGGTGGTGATGGAACCCTACCACAGTTCTAAATCACACTACAGCAGTACACAGTTACAGGACGCGCTACAGACATTACTGGGCTATGACTTTCCCAGAGGTGTATTTGTAGGTGAGTGACATCAGCAGCCTTGCCAATGTTGGATATATGAATTCTAAGGAGAGTGTGTGACCTAAAAAGCATTATTCATCACTCAGTCAGAGACACAAAGACATACAGATTTACATACACACACACACACACACACACACACACACAGTTACCAAGTCTAGGGTTAGAACACCTACCTAATTACTTTATCACACTACAGCACTACACAGTTACAAGACATGCTACAGAGATTACTGGGCTATGATTTCCCCAGAGGTGTATTTCTAGGTGAGTGACATCAGCAGCCTTGCCAAAGTTGGTATATGAATTGTATGGGGTGTGAGTGGCCTAAAAAGCATTGCTCTCTACTCAGTCAGACACACACACACAGATTCACACATAAGTGCACAGTTGCCAGGTCTGCAGTTAGAATACCTACCTAACTACTTTATCACACTACAGCAGTATGCAATTACAGGACATGCTACAGAGATTACTGGGCTATGATTTCCCCAGAGATGTATTTCTAGGTGAGCGACATCAGCAGCCTTGCCACAGTTGAGTATATGTATTGTAGGGGGTGTGAGTGGCCTAAAAAGCATTGCTCTCTACTGAGTCAGACACACACACAAGCACACAGTTGCCAGGTCTGGGGTTAGAACACCTGCCTAACTACTTTATTACACTACAGTAGTACGCAGTTACAGGATGCACTACAGAGCTTACTAGGCTATGATTTCCCCAACGGTGTATTTCTAGGTGAGTGACATCAGCAGCCTTGCTAAAGTTGAGTATATATATTGTACTGGGTGTGAGTGGCCTAAAAAGCATTGCTCTCTACTCAGTCAGACACTCACATACACACACACACACACACACACACACACACATTCGCACACAAGCACACAGTTGCCAGGTCTGTGGTTAGAACACCTAACTAACTACTTTATCACACTACAGCAGTACGCAGTTACAGGTCACCCGACTGAGATTACTGGGCTATGCTTTCCCCATCAGCAGCCTTGCCAAAGTTGTGTATATGAACTGTACGGAGTGTGAGTAGCATAAAAAGTATTTCTTTCTACACAGTCAAAGACAGAAAGACACGCACACAAGCACACACTCACACAGTTGCCAAGTCTGGGGTTAGGACTACTTCCTAACTAGTTTATCACTACAGCACTATGCAGTTATGAGACACACCATGGGGATTACTGAGCTACAGCTCTCCCAAAGGTGTAGTTCACATTGGATGACCTCAGCAGGCTTGTCATGATACTGCTATGGGGAGGGTGGTGTGTGCATGGGCTGTAACCCATTCATGTAGGGGTTGACATGCTACATGCGGGCACACATGGCGTCACATGCCACAGGTACATGTATACAGCTACTAGGTCACTACTTCCTTGTACAGTCATGCTGCACAGCTGGCACGTGCAACACGCCATTATGCTGACAGATACTGGTGGCTAGTATCTGCAGTGAGTGATACCTGCACCTCATGTGTTTGGAGCCCTTTGGTTATATGCTGTGTGGGACAGGCCTAGATGGCTCCTTGTCACAGTCACCCTCTTCCACACATCTATGTCCATCTACCTTTGGCTTATTATAGTGTGTTGTCCTTACATATATGACTGTATTCATATCCACTGTGTGTGCAAGGCAGGAGTGGTGCATACTGACATGTGTCTGCACTAAGAACTGCAACTGCCAGATATATCCGGTCCACTGGTGTTTGCTGACATGACCTTCATATGTCTATGCTGACATGACCTTTATATGTTTAAGTATGTGAGTATGCCCAGTATGACCTTTCAGTATGTTGTTGACAGACATTGCCTTCATTCCTCTAAGTGTGGGAACATGCCCAGTATGGCCATCTATATTGCATGTGTGGATCAAGTTCAGGTAGTTTGTACTGCAGTGCTGACCTTTGTGTTGTACACTGAGAGGTAGCATGCTGAGTCTGCAGGGTATACATCGGTCATTTGGCATTGACTGTTGCTGCATTTCTGCATAGCTTGGGGGGGGCACCTGACTGTTTCTACATTTCTACACAGGGGTGGAGGGCATACCTGATTGTTACTATAAGTGTACATAGGATGGTGGGGCACACCTTACACTTTTACACATTTGCTAGGACTGTACTGGTATGTCGGTTACATCATTTCATTCTGCAGTCTTACCTGTCATGCTGGCTAGAGGCATACCAGTGTACTACAGATCTTAGCTTTAACTACCTACATATTAGTTTCTGACTTCCTAGCCTTCACAACTTACATCCAACTGGCTGGCCTGCTGTAATCTGTCTGTGCAGGCCTGGGGGAGGAGTTACCCATAGGGCTCATTCAGAGGCCATAGTACAGCATTTGTTTGTGTTTATCTACACCTGTCCTGCTGGCTGTGACTGTTGTTGGGTATGTGCTCCCCCAACTGGCAGGTGTGAGTCACTTACCTTGTGGGTGTCCCAGTAATGATGCACATAGTACACTCCCTATACATGGTGGAGCACAGGTAGTGTCATGTTTGGCATCCATTTTACTGTATGTTCGAGTCGGAGAGAGGTGCCATTCCCTGGGTCCCTACTGTGTCAGTGCATGTGCTATGCGTTGCCACTTTGCCAAGGCCAGAGCATACTGGGCATGCCTCCTTCTGCCTACTGGGGCAGGTTCAGGTTGTTCCTCCTCTGAGTCACTCTGTGCCTGTGCAGGCCTTAGCACTGGTGGGGGGCTGTGTGGCCCTTCCCCATGATGTTCCTGTGGCAGCTGTTTCTGCAGGATCATATTGTGTAGCAATGCACATACAAGGACAATTTGGGTACAAGTAGTTGGTGAGTACTGCAAGGCTCCACCAGATGTGAACAGGCACCGGAACCTTGACTTGAGCATCCCAAACACATGCTCTATTATGATTCGTGTTTGTGCGTGTGCCTCATTATGGAGTTCTTGTTTGGGTGTGTTTGCATTTCTGATGGGTGTCATCAGCCATGGCTCCAGTGCATATCCAGCATCCCCTACTAGGTTAGTGTGTGGGATGTCCCCATTGACAAATGTCTGGTACAGTTATATCAGATGCCAGATGTGGGAATCATGGTAGCTTCCAGGGCAGCCAGCACACACATTCCTTATTATGCCCTGGGCATCACACATGACCTGGCAGTTGATGGAGGGGAAGCCCTTGCGGTTGATGTAGACCCTACCCCACTCACCTGGTGGTGCTTTCATGCATTTGTGTGTGTAGTCTATTGCACCCACTACCTTAGGGTATTCTGCTATTTGGTGGAAGAGATGCATATTGCTGGCCAACGCCTCATGAGTGATGAGAAAATATATACATGCTCGCCGACATGTGCTGACTTGGCATCCAGGAACTGGTGGAGTACCCTGGATGCTGATGCCTGTGAAATCCCCATCATATCCCAAGTTGGCCTTTGGAAGGTACTTGTAGCTAGTATTCTTAGGCCTACACATACCTTGGTATCCACTGGGATGGGTTCCCCTCTGTTAGTTCTGTGTGCCAGGCATGGCTGGCACAGCTCAACAGTTTGCTGTAGGAGGTCCCTGTCCACAATATAGTGCTCCACTATCTCCAGCTCATGTAGCCCTTGGAAGGTTACCCTGGGTCTGTACACTCTTCTCCGTCTCCTCACTGTGGGTTGCTCAGCAGCATTCACATCCACACCATCCTCAGCCTCTTGCACATGCTGGTTTATGATAGCAAAAGCAGCCCCTAACAATTTTTCTCTTGCTTTTGTTTTGTAAAATTTCCCCATCTGTATAAACTGGTGGTGCAGAGTTTTTGGGAAAAACAAGGGATAACGGTGTTTGCATAGTTTATAGTGGTGTGCTGGGTTGGGCTGGTCTGCTGCCTGTGTAATTGGCTGATTCTGATAGATTTCATCTGTCAGCTAAGCTAGTTCTCCTTGATTACCTTCCTATTGCTGTTTTCCCTTCCCATTGCCTCCCTGTTTAAGACCGTGTGCGCACCATGCAAACGGAGTGCTCAAATGTGCACAGAACTGCTTTTTCCTGGCTTAACTTCCTTTTTCATCCTGTAAAACCAGGTGCATGGCATGCACACCCACTTACACTTTGTAAAGAGTACTAGGCAGGTTTAGACACACCCCTAGCTTAGCTGTGCTAAGCTAGGAGCAATCCTGAGCCACAGGTCTCCAATCCGCTTACAGTATGCCTGACATCCCCCCATGATGTCACCTATATCCTAGTCTTGCACCCAGCTATTTATACTCTTACACTCTTGGGACCTGCCTCACACACTGGGAAAATCTGGAATTCACTAACCTTTCCCTCATTTGCATAGGATTGCCTGCTAATGCATAGTTACATGTCCCAAACTGAGCCTCCCCCCTTAGCAACCATTACTCACTGACCAGGTTGTCTTCTGCCTGCCATTGACTTGCATGGCATAATACTGATTTTAGTTAGAATGCTTATTTTAGGTTTATTTTATTATTCCCCCCCCAATCCCATTTGCGCACCGCTGCCCTATGCTTAAACTGGCGAGATCGGCGAAAAAAAAAAAGTTGTTTATTTTATTTTTTAAACATTGGCCAATGACATGCTTCCTCAATGATATGCAACCTTTATTTGGAGCTGTCATAGCTCCGTTTTATAGATTGCAGAAATGTACTTGGTTACTAACCAAGTACATTTCTGCACACTACACTCGTCCTGCACGGACAGCTGCCAGCTTCCTGGATAGCATATTACCCTAATTTGCATGCTTTTCAGCTGCAGATGAGGGTAATTTGCATGTAGGAGCTCAGTCCATGCAGGATTAGTCTAAGAGCTCACGTGCATGTCCCGGGAGCTCGTTCCTAGATTGCACGTCGGCCATATTGCCGAAAATAGCTCTTAGACAAATCCTGCATGTTCTACAGGGCTTTGTAAATCTGGGGGAATGTTATAAACTTTCTTCTTATATAATAAAGGTATACTGAAAACACTTGCTAAATATGAAATTCTTGATAGAATGACTGGATTATTATTTTTTTTAAATGACAATCTATATGTCTTCAAAAAATTAGAGATATTTTTCATTGTTTCTTTCTTTTCTTTCCAAATTTGTTCTGTATATTTTTGTTTTCAAAAACACATTCCAAGCAGACTTATGTTTATCATATCAATATTAATGCCTCCTAGCATTCCATCATAGCCTAATCCTGTACTTTTCCTCTTTATTTATATGTAATCCTATCACTTGGCAAGTAATCCTGCAAATAAATTGTTTCGTTAATCATTCCTACACTAGTTTTTGAAACATTATAATATCATCTGCATATGATAACATGATCAATATAATTATCTCTTCATTAGATACATACCTCATATTCTTATTTTTACTGTTAATATGTACACATATCATATTCATTGGTAATGTGAATATTATACTACTCAGTGGGCAACCCCATCTTCTACCCTTTGTGAGCACTATTTCTTCTACTAACCATCCATTTATTAATGACTTAACTAAATTAAATTATAAGCTGTCATACATATTCTTCTTATCTTATTAATTAGATGCTTTCAATATATCCCCAAAAACTTTGTGTTGAATTGAGTCAAATGCTTTACTTAAATCACCCACCATAATTTTACTTATTATTTCTATAGAGAATATCATCAACCAAGTCCCAAATTGTTAAGAGCAATTCTTAGACTCTTCTTCCTGTTATATCTTATATATTTTCATTTATAAACTTATTTTATTTTACATTCTTCTTTGTAGAATTTTCATGAATACTTTATAGTCAGTATTACTTAATAGTATGTCATCAATTCTGCATTTTGTATTTGTTACTTTTTCACATATAAATTTAATTACTCAAATACATAATTTTTATATTGAAATCATTTAACCATTCATTTAATACCATTAAAAATATTTTCTGATCTTGTCATAGTTTTTGTACATCCCATATTATATTCCTTATGGACCTGCTATTGATTCATAATTAACTACCTTTAATACATTTTCTAATTTCTCAAACACAATATCCCGTTCCACCTCTTTATTATGTTGCTCTGAAAAAGTATTTACTTTCCATTTCTTGTTAATTTGTATAATTTGTCCATTAAATATCTCTTTCATACAATTTTCTGTCTTCATAATCTTACTCTGTGTGCTATGTACTATGCCTGCTACATCCTTCATTTTTGTCAACATGTTGTTATTTTCTTTAATTAATTTACTTAAACATGGTGCAATGTATTCGTATTTTCCATGAAGAGTTTCTTTGCTTATGCAATAAATGTTTTATTTTCATTTTAGATTATATAATTATTGTTATTTAATAAAACACATCTTTCATTTTTCTAAACTTTCAAAAGTCTCATTACTTAACTTCTTATACTTTACTTTCTCTTCCTTTCTTTTTCCTGCTCCCATCATGTATAACACATTTTATACTTTTGTTTAAAACACAACCACTATTCTGACCAGTCCCTGTAAAAATCTATCAGCTCGACATGAACCTTCCAGCTTATACCACTTTCCCTTTCTCTTCTTATTTAACTTCATTAACTCTTTTTATTCCCTTTTCAAAATTTTATATTCCCATTTAACATAATCCAAATTGCTTGATGATCAGAAAAACCTGTCATCAAAATGCCTTCTTCTACAATAAGTAACCAATAAGAAATGTAAAAAATAATCTATTTCTTTTCTTTGTTCTCCTCTACTGTAAGTCCATATGCTGTTATTCCAAATTTGCAGTTGTCCATATTTTATAATACCTAACACTTTTTTAACATCATATGCTTTCTATTTCTGACATCTTAAGTTACAATTAAAATCATCTACCACAATTATTTCCATATTTACAGCAACATATTTAATTATATTTAAATGTGTCTTTTCTCTCTCTCTTTTTATCACACATGGATAATTGCAATAATTCTGAAAATCTGTTCTTTCCATCTTATGTGAAGAATGTTTTTTCTACCCATTATAACAAACATAATATCTACATTTGTATTGTCTCCTTATACAAAATAACTGCAACTGAACAAGTATCTCCCCTTAGATTCCAAATAACATTTCTCCCCATCATATGTCAATTTGATATCTCTCTTCTTTGGTTAAATATTTAGAATATTCCTAAATAATATCACTCTTTTATTGTTTGCACCATTCAATGCTGCCTATTCATCTTACTAAACTTTTAAAACTATTAACATTTATCACTAAGATTTTGTAAGTAGTGATGGCTTCCTATAAATATTATCATCCTTTACCTTTCTTTTTTGTTCACTATGCCTTTCTATAATTGTTTTCTCTCATGCAGCATTTTATGAATAGAATTTCTTTTCTGATTCAATTTGTTGTCTTCAGTATCTCTTAATTCTGATCCTTCTCCTATTGTGCTTTTTAACGTCTTCCCTCTTATTTATTTGTATTTCTTGTTCTTTCTAGGGTATGTCTGCTCCAGCTCTTTTTGTATATCTAACATCTTTGTTACTATCCCTATATGACAATTAGTTTACCTCTGTTCTGTCTGCATATCTATTATGTCTGATTCTATCTCATTTAATTTTTCTTCACATTCTATCCCTAAATGTCTGGTTTTGTTACTTTTGTATCATATTAACTTACAATTTTTTTATATCATGTCCTGTCTTTCCACATACATACCATTTTTTCTCACAATTGTTAATCAAATTATCTATTTTACCAGAAAAATAACACATTTTGGCTGCCCCCAGTAGTTCACCATAGCTTTATCCCCTTCCATATTTATAATGCTGTGAATGTGCACAATGTTTTCATTTTCTATATTCAGCACCACAGGGCAATCCAAGCTCCAGTCCACAAAACTCTGTTTGTGTATACTTTTGAAACATATAATACATATTTGCATAATTTTGATAAATGTGTTTTTAAGTCTCTTTTTCTTCTTCATTTCTAAATTGCATATGAATCTTCTTAGTGTCTCTATAAAATGTCTTTAAAACATATAAGTTCCATGTCAAACAGTCTTCTGTTTTTCATATTCAACTAACATTTTTTCCATTAACTAGCCAGTCTCAAAAATAATGTCACAAAATGTCTCTTTATTTATATGTATAAAAGCTATTACCTCACTTGCTTTAGTTCCTAAAGCTGCAATTACTTCATCTCATACCTTATATCTGTCCAATTGTCTACCTTATTTTTTTTTTCAATTATTATTGGAAATGGTTTCTTTTTTTCCTATAATAGTCTCTTTCTTCTCTTTTCCTTTTTGTGCTCTTGGCTTCACCATATCTGAGTATGATTTTATAACCATTGATGCTATTTGTTGAGTATCTTCTTTTTGTATTCTATCCATTATTTATCCCCAAGAAACATCCTTACCACTTTCAGGCTCACTCACATTTGGCAAGTCCGAAGTAATCCAAACCACAACCCGCCCGATCAATGGGTTATAACAACACATTTCTATGTTGGCTCTTCTTCCATGAAGAGATTTTATTGAAACATATCCTCTGAATCCATCACAGACATACTAGTTTTTTTCTGTATCATCACCACACTCTTGAGAAAGCTCTGCAGCTTTCTCATCATTATTAACACTTACATCTCCTTTTTGCAAATGCTTGACTGCCTTTAATTCACATGTCTGCCCATCTGACATGAGCACTGCAACATTCTTATTCTGCATACCATTTGTATCTTCTAACATAGAAAATTCACCTCTCTTTTGAACTATAATCTCCTTTCTGCTATTCATGTGGAACTCTCCATTTCTTCTCTCTACTATTCCAAGCTGCCACTGTGCCCAGACTAGAAGCAGTGACTGTTGCTTCAACAGTAATTTCTCTACACAACAAACCATAGAGTACAGGAAATTCCATGGTGCCTTTGCCAAACTTTCCCTGGTGGTATAAATACCACCTTGGGTCTCCCCTGAAAAAAGGTTATTAGCCTAGTGGAATGCATAATAAATAAATAAATATTGAAAACACATTCACATTTTATTGTATCACTGCTCCAAGGATGACAGTTATGGGCCATAGAAATATCAACAGGAACTGATGAAGATTGGTTTCTCAAGAACTGAGTAAGGATCATTTGACTGGGCTCTAACTTGCTCAACATATGTAGTCAAAACCAGCGGCATAAAACAGATTAGAGATTTTCCTTTTAGCTATTGATGGATCACTCTGTGAGAAATACTGCTATTGATGAAAAAAACACACTTGCAGGTCCAGCACCTTTAGACTCCTGGAGTCAGATGGATGTATGCAAAGATTCTTTGTAATCCACAGATTATGTTGTGAAACAAGAACGCCCATAAATGAAAAACCGAATTAAAATTTTATTAAGCTTAAAAACAAGCTTTTCGTCGGCGCTCTGCACCAACTTCTTCAGAAAACAAACTGCACCACACATTTGTCTCACTATATATTCATCACTACTCCACTCAGATGCACCCCCTAGCGGCTACCCTTTAAAAAAACACATAATTACACTTTGAAATTTTTAACTAAAAAGTGGCCAAAATATTCAACAATTTGGTATCTGCTACTCATACCTGCCGTCAATGCTGGTAAACCTATAATGCTCCAAATATTACATTTTAAAGCCACCATAGTTACATATAAGTACAAATGATCAAAAGTATCAATAACCACAAGAAAATATAATATATATAAATAAGTATAAAAGTGGGAAGAAAATTCCCACAAGTGTTAATATAAACATTGGTATAAACAGTGAGTGGTAAACACAAAAATAAAAAAAATGATAAAACGCAAACATGTATGTATTCCCGGGTGGCATTTAGCCACTCCAGGGGGCTTCACCTCACTAGGGTTCTCAATTTGAGGAAACAACTGATGGAAAGCATACTGTTAAGTCCAGGTAAATGGTAAGCTTCCAACTTAAGTTGCCACATTAACTCCTTGCACTCTAGTCTTAAAGAATCGGGTCCCCCCATGTGCTCTTGTTGTAGCTGGTCGATCACTGAAAACAAACACATATTAGATAACCAGGGCATGAATTTTCTTCTCACTTTTATACTTATTTATATATATATTATATTTTCTTGTGGTTATTGATACTTTTGATCATTTGTACTTATATGTAACTATAGTGGCTTTAAAATTTAATATTTGGAGCATTATAGGTTTAATGAAAAAAGAAAGCAATCCACATTAACATATAGCACACACAAAACACGTTTTCGTCTTCAACTTCATCAGATGGCTAAAACACCCCACACTACCCATTCAAATACAACTTCATCCCCTCAGACATCCAATAGAAAACAGAAGTAATTAATAGGTACCAAATGCTCTTCTAAATATATATATATATATATATATATATATATATATATATATATATATATGTATGTGTGTATAAGACACTAAAATACATCAATTACACCAAAACATTACATTTCCCATAAATATTCTACACTTCACATAAATATCCCAAATATTAAAAACATTTAAAACCACTAAGGTACACAAGGATATCAACGACCCTCCCTTACGAGCTATAGTGTCTGCAAATGGGTCAATAACAGCACCTCTAGCAAAGTTTGTTGATGTGAAGGTGAAAGGGTTAGTTTTGAACAATGTTAACATTTTAAAGGATTCCTGGGATTTTTTGAAGAAATTACAACCTAATTTGTATGATGATGAACTGGCTTTTGGGACCTTGGATGTAGTTGACTTGTTTACCAGTATACCACATGATGTAGATATGGATTGGTTTGAGGAGATGTTGACTGGATACAAGGAAATTTCCCAAAACGAGTTTAGGACAATTTTGGTATTAATGGAGCTGGTGTTAAAAAATAACTTTATCTTTTTTCAAGGAGAATATTTTAAGCAAGAAAAAGGAGTGGCCATGGGGGCACATTGTGCCCCTACCTATGTTAATATAGTTATGGCCTATTGGGAAAATGAATACTTGTTAAAGTCCCCTTTCAAATGTTATTGGACACTATATGGAAGGTTTTTAGATGACTTATGTTTTTTATGGAGAGGGAATCTAAACAACTTTGATGAATTTGTTGAATACCTTAAAGGTACAACTGAATTTTTTTGATTTTACTTACAAATTTAATGAACATGAGTTAACTTATTTAGATGTAAATATTGAGAAGAACAATGGAAATTTTGTATCCAGGATTCATAGAAAGGAAACCTTCTCAAACTCGTATCTGCATTTTGCTAGTGCCCACCCACTACATCAGAAGAAGGGGGTAATGAAAGGGCAACTTGTTAGAATGTGTAGGATGACCTCAGATGATAAAACTTTTACAGGCGAAGTGATGAAATTGAAAGAGTTATTTTTAAATAGAGGATATCCCGGTGAGTTGTTTGATAAAATACTGAAAGAAGTATGGGAAGAAAGGAAGGGTAGATTTGCCCCTATTTTGGGGAAAATATCTCCCGAAAAAGGAAAAGATGAAAAACTGAGTACTGGGTTAAGCAAGGAGTTTAACTCAGGGTTTGTCACCACCTATGATGGTCAGTCTAGTGTTGTGAGAAGGATAATAGATAGGGAATGGGATAACGTTTCTAAGGTTTCGGATTTAAAATATATTTTCGATGAACCTTTAACACATATTTACCGTAGGGGGAGTACCATAAAAAATTTTTTAGAAAGGGGCTCCAATAAATTCAAGGAAGGTAAGTCCACTAGGGTGAAGAAAGGGTTGTACAAATGTGGGAGGTGTAATTATTGTGCCTACCTCAAAACTGGTGATTCATTTTATTTGGAAGCTAGGAGAAGGAAAGTACTGTTACACACCTATGTTAATTGTGATACCAAGGGGATTATACATTTAGTTACCTGTAAGGAATGTGAATCCTTTTATGTAGGTAAATCTGAGAGAAAATTAAAACAGAGAATTTACGAACACCTTTATGATGTTAGAAATAAATGTGAAAACAATGCGTTGTATAAATATAGTTTGACATGTAAAACAAAAGGATTTCAGTTTTTTGTACTTGAGGTAGTTCCCTTGGATCCGAGGGGTGGTACCAAATGGTTGAGTATAGAGAACTGTACTGGCAGATAATTTTGGAAGCTAATAGACCTCCAGGCCTAAATGATATGATTTCTTTAGCGCCAGTATTGAAATTAAGATCTGCCAAACTGTAAATGTTTTTTAACCATGTGTGTTTATTATTTATTATATTTACACATACATATCTTTGAATAATACTTTTGACACAAGAGGGAGCTCTAGGTCTTTTTAACATTTCAAGTTTTGAATAAAATTTAATAGTGATTTTAAATGTTTTTAATATTTGGGATATTTATGTGAAGTGTAGAATATTTATGGGAAATGTAATGTTTTGGTGTAATTGATGTATTTTAGTGTCTTATACACACATACATATATATATATATTTTTAGAAGAGCATTTGGTACCTATTAATTACTTCTGTTTTTCTATTGGATGTCTGAGGGGATGAAGTTGTATTTAAATGGGTAGTATGGGGTGTTTTAGCCATCTGATGAAGTTGAAGACGAAAACGTGTTTTGTGTGTGCTATACGTTAATGTGGATTGCTTTCTTTTTTCATTAAACGGAGTTTGTGCTTCCAACTGGGTTTGTGGTGATACAACTTTGGTTACTGGCTTCTCTAGTATCATCGATCCTTTGTTTGGTTACTAGCATTATAGGTTTACCAGCATTGATGGCAGGTATGAGTAGCAGATACCAAATTGTTGAATATGTTGGCCGCTTTTTAGTTAAAAATTTAAAAGTGTAATGATGTGTTTTTTTAAAGGGGAACTGCTAGGGGGCGCATCTGAGTGGAGTAGTGATGTATATATAGTGAGACAAATGTGTGGTGCAGTTTGTTTTCTGAAGAAGTTGGTGCAGAGCACCAACGAAAAGCTTGTTTTTAAGCTTAATAAAATTTGAATTTGGTTTTTCGTTTATGGGCATTCTTGTTTCACAACATAATCTGTGCATTACAAAGAATCTTTGCTTACATCCATCTGAATCCAGGAGTCTAAAGGTGCTGGACCTGCAAGAGTGTTTTTTTCATCAGTTTGTTTTTTGTTTTTTGAATTTTTAGAAGAAATACTGCTATGTTCTTTAATGGGAATGCTTTCCTCTCCCTATTGTTGCATACTCGTATAGTTTATATATTTAGCATCAGGTGGGATGGAAGACTTTCTCCTTTCATGGAGATGCAGAAGGATTTAATCTCTTGCAAAAAATCCTCATGTTGTTTGTTGGTAGGTGGCAAAGGAAAGGTACCCTCAGTCACTTGTGACTGAGTAACATGATGAGATATCAATCAATCCTCCAGGAAGCATTAAGCCATGAATATGAAGAGCAGATGTAAATCACTTCCCAGTTCCTATTAGTAAGGTCATCTTGAAAATTTCTAAATCCTGATGTAAGATACAAGAATAAGTTTAAAGCTTTTTTCTCAGTAATTTGTAGCATCTGTAATTGAGGATTTTGGAGTGTCAGTTATATAAAAGCTATGGAAATTATGATGTATTTAAACAACAGGATTAGAATAGTAAAGGTCAAGTTGAGCTAAGTTGAAAGGACAAACAATTACACTGTAGTGATAGGACCTGACATGGACAAAACTTTTGGTACTGCTGATATTGCAAGTTTAGAACTAAGAAGACTAGCTCAACAGGGAGTAGACATGTTGTTCACTCTAAGTTGTTTACAGCTGGATACTGACTTAGTTCTTTCTGACTGGAAACAAGCTTTGATTCATCCAGTATATAAAGGAAAAGAGGTTAGTCCATGAGATTTCTCAAAAATGAAGACATTCAGTGTATCTGAAGGAAGAAAAGCCAATCTGATGGATTTTTATACAACAATTTTCATTAAAATGCCTTTTTACATATCTGTGCCCCCCCCCCCCCAGCTGCTTACCATCAACCTCTACCTACTGGACTCAAATCCATTTGTTCCTTAGTGCTAAGTATAATCCAAAGACCATTAAGGCGAGAGTCCTGGGGGGTGGCTGTCATTTAGGCAGTCATAATAGTAGTTTGTCACTAGCAACTCCGCTATGTGAACATTTTCCCTTGCCTAATATCTACCCTGGTCAAGGGACACTCAACTCACATCATAGTGGGGGACACAGTCCTTTCCTCTTCTATACGTGCTCACTTCAATACACTTGCTTAATAAAGGCTACAACCAGTTTGTGGCTTGATAAATGAAACTCCCATTCACAAGGACAGAAGAGTTGAATAAATAGATGAATAATTTTGTATAACTTGCAAATGAAATCCAGTGAGAGATTATATTTGGACCCTTTTTATTTAATCTGTATAGTAGGGAATAAAGGATGCTGTATCTGATGGCTATAAATGTGTTTATTATTAAGATGAAGACAGTCTAACACAGACAGCATGGTGAACTACTATCAATCAAATGAGGATCTAGGTCTAAGAATAAATGCATGTTCATTTTCCTAGATCTTTTTGAAAGATGCACCCACATCTGGATTTTTTTGTTAGTTCCAATGTTTTTGCACTCTGCAACATCTGATCTATGCTATATTAAACCAGGAATAATCATCTACTGAAGCTGCATTTTATGTTTTAAACTTTACCTATATGATGTTTTATTTTAGTAACCCATTGATCCTGTCTATGGAACAGTCTAGAATTACTGCAGTCACTGCTATATTTCCTATGAGATACTTTCCTACAGTCCTGAGACAATTATACTCCTAAGTGTTTTAAGCCTGGACAACAAACTACAACAGGAAAGAAATCAGCAATGGTAACCTATGAATGTAAACAAAACTATTAACAAACATCTAAAGACTTTAACATATTAGCACTTTCATGCTTCATTATATCAAATGTATGTACCAGTACTAAAAGTATTTAAATATACTTAATTTAAAGAATCATGTGACAATAATCGTCCAATTAAAATATTGAACAATAAATAATGAATTGTTACAGGTATCCTATAAATGTATGTGCTATTTATCAATAATTTTCAAATCTGTCATCTTCTGGTCAAATAATAATATTAAAATATATTGTATTCACTAGAATAATACTATCACTTATATTAACCTTGAGTGTGGGAGCTTTATCATCCTGTAACATTAATTGGCATTCAAATCTCTTTTTCCAATAAATTATTAAAGTCTTCCCCTCCTTATTCTACAGTCATCTGGTCTATAACATCAAAAACAAATGTCTTAGAATTGTTGCCAATCAAGCTATTTTTGCTTAGTGCATTATTACCATTCTTGTTTTATTGGCATATACTCAATCATGTACTCTTGTTGCCAGATTTCTAGTGGTCTTTCCCAAAGCTAGCGCAAGACATCCACAAGATGTATATATTGCCACATATATCACTCATGAAGAGTTGCAATTAAAATTACCAGGTGCATTAATGCACATATTTAGATTCATCAAATGGACTTTCAGGCTATTGCTAATAAACCTGCATGCACTGAAACTGTGACTGTCTTTATTGTTATTATGTTATTATTCTTTTGTGATGGAGAATCCAGTCTCAAGACTACTTTTCAAATTTATTCCAGCTTTGTTAATACACACAGGATAATTACATTAATCTCTAGACATCTCTACATTCCCCATATTAATCTTCCAATTATTACACAAGAGTTCCCTAATAACATGACTATCAACTGAACATGTAACTGTAAAAACTTTCTCATATGTATCAGTATTATTATCCATTTTATCATTGATTTCAACATAATGTAAAACTGGTTTCTAAACATCAATTCTCTTAATAACAATCTTACAGTACTGGACATTGTTTATGTGATTTTTAACATAATTAAGAAAGGCTTTGTTGTTATATCATTCACATGGTTAGTTTAGCTAGAGCATATTTGGCATTCTGAGAGATTAATTTTAAGTGAAATGAGTGTTTTTTTATGATTATAGAGCTTGTTTTATGTTAGTTCTGCCATAAGTTTTTTTTTAATTTGGCATTTATATATATATATATATATATATATATATATATATATATATATATATATATATTTATAAAGGCATTTATTTGGAAATCTATGCTCACTCCCTTGGAACTAGACAAGCTTTCAACTTAAGCACTCAAACCATTCATTTCACAGCCCAGCACTTGCTCAAAACTCATAGCAAGCACTAATTAACCCTAGCACTAGACCCCCCCATACTGTCCAGAAGGACAAGGCTCTCTATTCGTCCCTACCAGCCAATCAGTAAAACAACTCACTTTACCTATTCAGGCATGTTCAAAGGCAGTTTCAGGTGTACTTTCCAGTCTAACTGGTGAATCGGGGCATTTTGAGGCAATGTTACAACTGCCTAATGTACACAGATAACCCAATCTTCCTACCACCAAACTCTCTCAACCCAAGGCTGGAACTGACAGTCAAAAGGAGAAGGAAAATACTTGCAACACACCACCAGTCTCACATAGACCTACTAAACCAACACTGGCAAATAACACACATAAATACACAAAAACATATTCGGAGGCTCTAAATAAAAATCTGCAAAAGCAACAGAGACCTCCAAAGCAGACACCCAAGCAACCCCCACACCCCCTCATAAACCATGAAACACATACTTCACATAATCAGTGTGCCACGCAATCACAGCCCTTAAGGCAAAATAACATACCCAACACACTAGTAATAGGCAACACTGGAAAATATGAAGGTACTACAAAATGCCCTAATATTGGGTGATTTCAATTACCCAAACATTAACTTGGAGAACTACTCAAGTACTAACTCCCTTGCCCAACACTTCCTAGAATTTACAACCTCAAATGCCCTGGATCAACTGGTCAATGCCCCCACCGGAGATGACAACATATTGGACCTGGTCATCACCAACATGAGTGACCGGTGTTCTACACCGGAGGTCAACCCTTCACTGGTTAGATCAGACCACAGACTAATCACTCTGGATATCCACATTCTGCCCCCACCCCCAATCAATGAAACCACTGTGAAAAAACTTTTCAAAAGCAAACTTTACATTACTTAAGATTGAGGTGGAAAGGTTCACAACCCCCATGCTAAAAGACAACGCTGTCCAAGCTGCTGAATCCCTTACAAAGGCACTCTATGAGCACCTGCAAGAATGCTTGGATCATGCTTTCCCAAGCAAAACCACGACTCACTCCTCCAAGAAAAGGAAATCAGGCTGGTGGATCCCTGCCATAAACAAGCTATACAATAGAATGAGGAAACTAGTACAGAAAAGTGTAAAATCCCAAGAAGGAAAGACATCCTTGATCAGTATCAACAAGAAACTACGATCCCTCATAAAATCATCCAAGGCTAGCTTCTAAAGAAAAATTGCCATGGACTCCAAAGATAACCACAAAGCGTTCTTTAGCTATGTCAAGAACCTAAGTGGAAACTCTCAGATCTGCTCTGAGTTAGTGCAGAATGGCACAAAATATACTGAACTGACTGATATTGCCAACATTCTGGCAGACAGGTTTAGTGCAAACTTCACCCTCCTCTCACCCCCTAAAGGGCCCATAACCATACCAGAAGAATGTAGAGCCCTGGCAATCACTGCCCAGGTTAAAACAGCCCTATCCAAAGCCAAAAACACAGCTTTGATAGGACAGGATGATGTCCCAGGCTGTGTCTTACATGAACTCCAAAATGAACTAACCCCTCACCTAAACACACTGTTCAAACTCAGCCTCTCTACAGGCTATGTACCCATAGAATGGCGCACAGCAACAGTTATCCCAATCCACAAAGGTGGAGCCACAATGGACCTGGGGAACTATCGCCCTATAAGCCTGACTAGCCTGGTCTGCAAGGCTATGGAGCACATCATCATGGAACTCATTAACAGAGACATAGGGGACCTACAAACATTGGACCCTACCCAGTTTGGCTTTGTTAAGGGCAGATCATGCCTCCTAAACCTGGTGGACTTCATTGAGACAGTTATCAAGGCTTTAGATGAGAGAAAGGAGGTCCACACAGCCTACCTAGACCTTGCAAAGGCTTTCGACACTATTCCCCATTCTGGTATTATACACAAGCTCACCAGCATGAACATAAACCCCTACTTCATGAGATGGGTTGCCATTTGGATCACAGATAGAAACCACATGGTGAGAGTTGCAGGCTCTAGGTCTGAATCTAAACAGGTTACAAGTGGCGTCCCCCAGGGCTCAGTCCTGGGACCCCTCCTGTTCAGTATATACTTCTCAGAGGTACAGGCAAGCACAGGAGGACTATGGCTGATCAAATTCACAGATGACTGCAAACTGGGGGGCAATAACTGACTCTACAGCTGATACAGACATCCTCTAAGAAGGGTATCACTGAGACAAATACCTGGTGTCAAAATCACGGCCTCAAGCTAAATGCCAAAAAGTGCATAGTCTTCCCCTTTGGAAAAAAACAAAGTTCCCATGAACTACCACATATGTGGTAGTCCCCTAAATACAGAAAATGTAATAAGGGATCTGGGGACCCAAGTAGATAGTAATCTCTCCTTTGATAATCATATTGCCAAGGTGGTTAGAAAATCCTTCTATGTGGCGCACCTAATCACAAAAGGGTTCATCTCTAGAACAAAAGAGGTTATTGTGTCCCTCTACTCATCACTCATCAGACCCATCATAGAGTACAATGCCCCATTTGGGATGTACCTTACAAGACACCTGCAACAGCTGGAAAGACAACAGAAGTACCTCACCAAGAAGATTACTGGCCTCAAACAGATGCCCTATTCAGCCCGACTAAAGAAACTCCAGCTGTACTCAGTTGCATGCAGCTTACTCAGAGGTGATCTCTGCCTGACATGCAAGGCCATGTCCAACCAAGAACTGATGGACATGCTCCACCGAAAAAAAAACAAATCCCTGTGACCCACATGCTCTAGGGATCTAAACCTCACCACAACGATAAATAGGACTTGCTGGAGGGGTAGATTCCTGTCCCAGAGACTCTCCATGTTTTGGAACAGGATTCCAATCTACATTAGGCAGAGTCCCTCACTAACACTCTTCAAGAGAAACCTTGATGAGTGGATGGGAAACAGAAAATGTACCCCAGGGATCACTGCAGTGGCTCTGCTGGACAGAGGCACAGGGAACTAATGGCTCTGCTGGACAGAGGCACAGGGAACTAATCTAAGGGGGCGTTGAAAGCCAAAACATTCTGGCTAGGCTTACAGATGCCCTCAGGCAGATAGACAGATAGCCTAGTACTTACCTATGAACCTTTAAACCTATATATATATATATATATATATATATATATATATATATATATATAAAAATATATATATGTATATATTCACCTATGGGAATACCCACCTAATACATAAGAGAAATGAAACATGTCGAGTATATAGAAGCAGATAAGGGGGTTATTATTATGATTAAAGAGATATTTAATTCAAGCAGTTTAGGTAATGGAGTATAGCATGGACATTTCTACAGAAGTGTGCTTTTGGAATAATGTTAAAACTTACAATGAGAGACAGAGAGTGAGATACTGTCCTAAATTATTCAATAGGCTTTCATTGATAATCATATTTCAGAACTTCTATAAATAACTAACTGTAGAACTGCTGCTTTTTCTGGGCTCTGCAGAATTCACAAATATGTTAACAATCTGCTATTTAAATATATATACCATCAGGGATGTATTAAGATAAACCCCTTTGTTCAAAAGACTATCCCCAGGATTTACTAATCTCCCATGTAAGACTAGATTAGTCTTACATGGAAGTGTCAGTCTAAGAGTATGACGGCAGCGCACCATGCACATTAATGAGGGCACTCTGCCTCAACTCTAAAGCTTACACGGAGCGTGGATGAGTGTAGGGGGCATGTCGGTCTGCAGAGCAGTTCAAAAATCCACGCCCCTGCAATGAAGAAATGCTGGAATGTCAAGTTACATGAGTGAGTCTGCTCACATGTGCACAATGTAACACTACACTCCTCCATATGTTAAACATCTGACAAAATTAAAAATAGAAAGATTTTTTTATTTTTTTTTATTTCATCCGATATAGCTGCCCATATTTGCACACGTTTGCATGGGTTTGCCCATTGCTTAGCTACAGTTAGCAGCTTAGACACCAGAAGAGGATAATAAGAAAAATATATGCAAATTAAGCAAAATAGCTTAATTATTCAATAGGCTTTCATTGATAATCATATTACAAAACTTCTGTAAACAGCTAACTGTAGAACTGCTGCTTTTTCTGTGTTCTGCAGAATTCACAAATATGTTAACAATCTTATATATATATATATATATATATATATATATATATATATATATATATATATATATATATACCATCAGGGATGTATTAAGATAAACCCCTTTGTTCAAAAGACTTTCCCCAGGATTTACTAATCTCCCATGTAATATATATATATATATATATATATATATATATATATATATATATATATATAAAGGTGAAATGGTTATGCATTCTGAGGCATGAGTACCCTATTTTTAGCAATATAAAGTACTGCTAAGCATATTTTACCAGTGCTGAGCATATTTAAATCCAATTGCTTGTAGCTGCTCACCACGTCAACCAGTGCAATGTCTTTGCAAATAGCTGCGCACCGCGCTAACAAGCGCAATCACAACATATTTGTGCATAGCTGAGCACCGCGCTAACCAGCACAACTTTGGGCAATGTCGAGCAACGTCAGGTAACGTTGAGCAATGTTGAGCAACGTTGAGCAACGCTGAACAAAGTTGAGCAACGCTGGGCAAAATCGGGCAAAATTGAGCAAAGTCGGTTAAACACGGCCACACCTCCTTTACTGTACCTTAACCAGTCAGGTCTGACCAGTAGGAAAATAAAAAGCAGTGACAGGGCTCAAACTCAGGATACTGAGCACTATAGTCACAGTACTTAACCACTAAGCCATGACAGCTTTTCATAAACATGTACTTTCAACAGACACATATCTATCAAAGGAATTTTAAACATTGCCAACATCAGCTATGCAGGTGTGCCTACATTTGAGTTTTTTCAAAACTGGCCAATCACAAATAAGTGTGAAAAATGAGGCATATTTAAGTTCCACAGGCAGGAATATTTGCTATAACTGGTTGTAGCTTCCTTCTGCAGTCAGCATGGCCTGTGTTGGAGAAGGCACTCGATTTAGAGCGCAATGCTGGGGCATTGAGGAGTCCAAATTAATGGTTTGGTTCCTTGTCCACAATCATGAGGAAAGTCTCCTGCGGGCCAGTACCAGGGTACCCAATATAAAACGGAGGCCTGGAACAGTCTTGCTCGTGATCTCACCAGTGCCACTGGTGTTCCTCAGACTGGTGAGCAGGTCAGGAACCATTATTCTGACCTGAAGCGACGTAGGGAAGATCAACTGGACCAGTGGATCTAGGAATCCCGTGCAATGCCTAATGACCCAGTACTGAGTAAGTAGCCATTGTATTAAGTAGTTAAGAATTAATATGCTTGTCTATACTATGGATAGGTATGTCTCAATATCACTGCCTTCACTTCACAGCTGCAGGTGTCCGGGCTATGAATCAGCAAGTCCATGATGATAGGCTGCAAAGGCTGCATCATCAGGCAGGTTAGTAATTATTCTGCATGTACTTTTATATGAAATAAATGAGAGCACCTTCAAAAAGTTTTTTAACCCAATAAATAAAGGTGTAATAATCCTTTAATAAATGTATAATTCCTGGAGTGTGCCTGTGTCATTTTCTTTGATATGTTGCTGTACTGTTGCATTCTACAAATAGTAATGTTGTATTAAGCAGTGTCAACCCACTCTTGGGTAGGCCCATATAACATGGATGAAGGGAGTGCCAGTAGCTTTTATGCATATTTACAGCCCTCAACTGTTGGTTCATGCCCAGCATGTACAGGTTAATCTGGCACATGAGTAGCTTGGTATTGTGTCCCCCAGAAATGTCAGTGTGCTGCCAGAAATGTAGGGAGCTGTTAACATATAACTGATACTTTCACCTGAACATAATCTAGATAATTATATGAAAGTAGAGCTGTCAGTGTACCATCTTAGCAGTAGTGTGTGTGAGCAACTCTCAAAATATGTAGCAGTAACATCTGCATCTTGGACAGTTTGTATGTAAGATACAGCTCATGTATATAATGATCTAGCAAAATCCAATTGCACAATATAAGGACATTGGGTAATGTAATAATACATGTAAGGGACATATAACTGCAGTTAATAGGAATGTAGTGAAAACTGCAAGGATATATAAGTTGTTAATTGAGCTATATTTTTCCACCCTACTGTATGTGCATAAAAAATACAATTCCACAGCTCAACCAGTATGTCTAATCTCAAAACATTTGTTGGGACATATGTCCTATTGGTTTATAAATATTTGCATTTATTTCTGTGCATGTGCCCTGTTAAAGTACCACAATATCGGTGGCCTGTTGTCATCAATTCAACATGCAAGCTGTTGTAATGTCCACTGTTGTTCTATATATGCATGTGTTATGCTTGCTTTTCAACTGTTGAAATTCTGGTGTGTTGGGTTAATGGGAATATTACTGTATACTGTATAACTAATTGGGAATGCTGCTGACTGTTACTAACCCATATCTTTATTAAACTCTCCAAAACATAGTTTGTATGGGAAGGCCGGTCCCAGCGTACCTACCTGTCCCACCTCAGCTTGCCATGACACCTGGCACCAGCAGATCCGGTGCCCAGCCTGGGACCTCCTCCTCTGTTGGCCCTGTGCCACCTTTGGGTGGAAATGTTGCAGGGCATGGGGCTTGGCCCCCCCATGCAAGTGTGGGCAAAGGAGAGCCACCTATCACCCTTTGAACAGTCCAGGCTGTGGTGCATAGAGAGATTGAACGTTCTGTTGCAGAACCTCTATGCCAGCTTGAGGCTCGAGTGGTGCAACTCCCGGGTCAGCTTGCCCCTCCTACACAGCACCCAGCACAGCCACCCTCTGGGCCATGAAGGTGCAGTGGTGACTGCCCATGGGTGGGGACCTCAGTCCCACTGTTTCCATTTGGGGGCTCATGGGCTTGCGATTTCCAAACATCCCCCCGTCAAAGATGTTCACCCACCACATGTGTCATATACCGCCCTTGTATGCATCTTGTTTGTCTTGTCTGTTTACCTCCCCAACCTACCACCCCAAATATACCTACTTCCCCTACCTCACATTCCACTGTCACCTGAAGAAAAGGGCAATCTGCCCCCCCCAAAAAATTATGCCCCATACATAGCTGCCCATTTTGCACACATATCCACTGGACACATGAAACATTATTTAATTGGCATTACAACATACTTTGTTGTCCTCACCCCTCTCTCAGAGGTTGAAGGTTTCATATCTACCTCCAAGCTTATTGCATATGCACAACTGTTGCTGTTGAAGAAAAGAGCAGCTATGGAGTTTCCCTACACCCATCCTGCAAATCCCGAGCTATTTTCCATACTGCCTCTTTTTCTCCACTTTCCTATCTCCCCATTTTTTTTTTCATTCAAAGAAATGGGCGCGGGGGTTAGCGGGAGTAAGCACTATTAAGCAGTAGTTAGGTTTGCGCAAGTTTGTCTTGTTTGCGCTTGGCTAAGCAATGCGCAA
This sequence comes from Protopterus annectens, assembly GCF_019279795.1. Taxonomy (NCBI): domain Eukaryota; kingdom Metazoa; phylum Chordata; order Ceratodontiformes; family Protopteridae; genus Protopterus; species Protopterus annectens. The sequence continues at coordinate 296,115,097 of NC_056738.1, read as the reverse complement.
ACCCATGCAAACCAGCTTACAACTGCTTAAAAGTGCCTTAGTCACTCTGTATGTGAGGGCACTTGTTCTGCTCAGGAGCAAAATAAAACACCTCTGTCAGTCTCGAACCCCGGACCTTGCACACACTACACAACATGAAGTACAACTAAGCCATGGTAGATATACATCAAGTTGGTGTTTAAATAAAAATATCATGCATCAGAATGAGTGAATGCAAAGGAAACATAGGAATACCATACCACACAATTTGTTCTATGGATGTTGACCAACAGTTGTTGTGGGATTACATTAAATGACTGTGATAAGAGAAGCAGCCATTCTAGCAGGAAATAATGTTACACCATCACTTTACAACCCGACACAGTATCACAGCAGGGCAAACACAGGCATATCTGTTTAGGGCAGAGGCCATACCTCCCAACTGTCCCTAATTTTCAGGGATGTCCCTGATTTTGAAACAAATTTTAGCTCTGTCCCTCTGAAGCCCTCCGAAAACTACTGACTTTGGCCAGAAAGGTGGTGAAGTACACTTAATGAATAATGACAATAATTAAGAGTTAGACACTTCTTTTACTTCAGAAAATGTGTATTAATTCATATGCTCTGATTCTTTCAATGTCTCAACTTAATGGCACTAATATTTTAAAGGTGTCCCTGACTTTTTCTTTACTTTTCCCTGAGTCTGTTCAAATATGTACCTGAGTGGTTGAGAGGTCTGGCAGAGGGAGAAACACAGAGGCATATCAGCCTTTCTGCTGTTACACACTGTGCAAATAGCTTTGGAAGGAGTTTTGGAAGCATACCCTTATGTAGGAATACAACACTGAAATACAAATGGATGTAGCCATGTACTGGTAGCAACCAACTGTAAGAATGCCATTGCTCTATTGCTGAAAAGAGCTGTGTGGTGCACAGACAAAAAATAACAGGCTATTTTCTGGCTATCAAGTGGATAGGTCCACAGTTGAGAGTTACGCAGACAGACTACTTGCCTTGATAAACTAACATGTACACAGCAACCCTGTAAGTCCAGCAAGATAAAATCCACACAACAGTATTTACGCTCTCTGTACTTCTGCACTACCCAAATGTAGAATATACCTGTGTGTGCAGGGTCTACCAAGGATGTAGGTAAGCATACTCACAGTACTGAAATGTGTCCAGTTTTTCTGAGCAGCTTGTGCTAATGTCAACAATAAAAAAGCACAAACTGTTTAGAACTGAATAAATGAATATTCACAGTATAGCAGTTCACAAACAATTTTTGTGCCAAAGGAATACATCTCAATAACTATCTTTGTATGGCAGTTAATTGTAACAGTTGAAAATAAAGTACATCTTTCCATGTATCTTGGGGTAGCATTTTGAGGGCTGAGTACATTTCTACACTGACAAGTGGGTACTGGAAGCAGCAACATTTAGGTCTGAGTGCAAAATGTAAATCTCTGGCTACACCCCTGGCTTCTGATATAAGAACTATACCAACCTTCTGTCTTAAACAATGATGTCCACAGCAAACAAGGATGATCTCCATCTTGGAAAGCTGAAAGGGCCACGCCTACATGAGTTAGCAATTTATAGTACTGGGTTGCTATGACAGTGATTACTGCAATTACTATACAGCAGGCTGCATGCAATTATCAAATGGTGGCCACTAATTGGTGCAGAGGCCATCACATGCTCATGTGCAAATTCCTAAAACAGCAGGCTGCAATCTCTGCCAACAAACTCAATCACTCTATTGCAGAGAGTGACAGAGAGAGAGAGAGAGAGAGAGCGAGAGAGAGATAGAGACAGAGAAAAGGAAAAAGAAAAATAAATATTACCAAATCATACAAAGGAAAGGTATGTGACACATATGTATTTACTGGTATGTAGTAAATGTTATTGAAGAATAGTCTACATAATGTGAACTATTCATATGTGGCAGCAGTACTTCTTTATGCACAGATGTTCTGCTTAACTACTGCTATGAACAATACTATGTGTACCTGTGGCCAGTGGGACATACCTGTGAAATGTGTAGCTCAGCATTAAATGTCAAAGATCTGATCCATGTTATCTGTGTTCTGTACAGTAGTGTGAAAATGGCTGTTGGGGGGATTAGCACTGACATTATATAAACATGGGTGTGACAGAACAACACATGCATGATAGTCATATTAAAGTGTAGCTTAGCATTGGCAACTGCTGTAGCAGTCTAGTATGCTTATCTAGCATCTGTTGCTATATATACCGCCCTAATGTTAGTGTGTGTTCATATGTGACACCTGTTTGTGTTGCAGCAAGGCCCAACAGTTCAGCTGTAAGGTCCAGGGACTTACAACAGCGTAGACCTTGTGTGTGTATATGCCACACACATATGGAGAAATATATATGTGTCATATATATTCACATCTGTATATGTGCATAGAGCAGGGGACATATTGCAACTGTTTGTGAAGGGTGGAGATATATATGTTGGTGAAGGTTAGTATGCGCGTATTTGTATGTAGGTTTTAGTGTGTGAAAAACAAGACAGCATACAGTGCTGGTATATGACATGTGGTGGTTAAACACTGTGGGTGGTTTGTTCAGTTTGCAATGTTGAAGCCAGTAAGGCCTGTTAAAGCTACCTGGACTGTGAACACCTTCAATGCATTTATCCCAAGACTTTGTGATTTTATTACATTACTGTACACCTTACATCCTTTGTATAATTGATTTTCTCACTATGAAAGGTGAAATATATATGTGCCTACATATATATATGTATATGTAGATCAATGAATGTGTATATGTATATATATATATATATATATATATATATATATATATATCTATATCTATCTATATATATATATATATATATATATATATATATATATATATTTGTTTGTGTCTTTCGGCTTTTCCCGCTTAGGGGTCGCCACAGCAAAACTCCAGTCCGCTAATGATTGGCAGTAGATTTTTACATGCTGGCTTGCCGGGCCTAATGCACAACCTTCAATGAAGGAATGCCCATTCACGCATGTCGACATACAGAAGATGCTCTAACTGAGACTCAAACGGGCAACGTCTAACTGTGAGGTGATACACATATATATATATATATATATATATATATATATATATATATATATATATATATATATGGGTCTACTTCACAAGATCGACAGACCATTTGATCGAGATTCATTTGATCGACAGCTCATTTGATCGACAACCAGTATTCAAGGCAAAAATGTGGGATTAGCCCACTCCCCAATGTTGTGCGACCCTGGAATTGGTATATATAGTTAGGGGGGTGTGGGGGGCACCATCCCCCACATTGGGGGTATGGAGGTGAAGCCCCCCACTTATTTTCTTTAAAATGTGTAGTTCTGATGTATTTTCATGTTTTAAATGGAAATAGGTGGGGGCTTCGCCCTCCACACCCCCCAAATGTGGGGGGTTGTGCCCCCCACCCCCCCTAACTATATATACCAACTTGAGGGGCACACAACATTTTGGAGGGGGGCAAATCCTTGTTAAGTGCCTTGAATACTGGTTGTCAAGCAAATGAGCTGTCGACCAAATGAATGTCGATCAAATGGTCTGTTGATCTTATGAAGTAGACCCATATATATATATATATATATATATATATATATATATATATATATATAGTTATATATACTCTTACACACCTATATCTACTTGTTGCAATAGATTCTCTGTACTGTTGACTGACTGTGATGGTCAATATGTTTGTGAATACATCAAAATATGTATCTGTGGGATAGCTTAGTTGGAAACTGTTTATGTCATGGTATTATGGGTCCTTGCTTTGATCCTAGCAAAAGCTGTGTATTCTGTAGATAGGCAGAACAAGTGCTATTGCATACAATGTGATTAAGTCCCTTGGTTTTAACAAGTGTGTGTCATTGGAGGCTAAAGCACTACATCTATGATTATTGGTACCGATGTTGAATCCAAATCCTGTGTGTGCTGTAGTACTTTTTGAAGCTCTGCGCCTGTACAGCAAAGTATGGTGTATGTCTACATTGCTTGCATCCACTGTTTTGTGTGGTCCCTGTATTCATCACAGCTTACATTTATCAAGATTAAGGTTGTATAAGTACTGACACATAGTACTGTATAGTACACACTGAAAGCTTATCTGGGTAGTCATAACTTTGTGTCCTGTAATTATGTCTGATGTGTGTGTAGGTATGTCTGTAACATGTCCTTTGACATATGTGTGGTAAAATATATAACTGCGTATCTAGCAACATTCATAGTGTACTACAGCAGTATGCGACCTATATTCCCAATTGTGCACATATTTTGGCCATGGGTTTGCCATTAACAAGCTGTGTGCTATAATAGTAATACAGTTACTGGACCTTAAACTGATTGTGATGGATGATATATTTCTTTACACATCAGCTTGATGTATATCTGCTGCGGCTAGGTGGTGCATCATGTTGCATACAGTGTGCCAGGTACTCTTGTATAGTCTTATATAGTGATTTTATTTTGTTGCTGAGCAGAACATGGTTCATTAGATAGAGAGTGAGCAAGGCACTTTCAAGCAGTTGTGGGGTTAGCAGTGATAAGTGGCAGTTACAGTGTTTCACTCTCGGTTAGCTAATAGTTTGCTATATATGGCAGTTCAGTGATATCTGTATTGTATAATTTTAAATGTGCCATATGACTTGCTCAGACATATTTTTGTATTTATGTCTTCTAGGGATCATGGCCCATCGCAGGAACTCAAGTTACAGTAGTGCTGAAGATGATATAATTACTAGCAGTATGATTCAGCACTACAGTCTCATGTTCTCACAAACCAGCCTGAACCAGCAGGAGCGTACTGCAATGTGTCAAGATGTTGTCCACAGGGTAAATGAGGTAGGCCTGCATAACCGGACATATGATCAGGTACGCCTCCACTGCATTGATCTTCTCAGACATGCCCATCAGTGTGCTGCTGATGTGCATAGACAACAGCTTGCAGCAGGAGGTGGTGTTAATATCCATCCCCCTCCTCACTAGAGTGGAGGAGCTGCTCCTGAGCCTGGTGGCACCTGCCCAACAACAACAGCAGCAACATACACCATGATGGAGGTTGGAGTTACCCAGCAAGCACACATGGAGCATGCAGGTAACATGGCATATCTGTAGACTACTGTTATCTGTATTGGTAGATCATGCATATGTGAGATGTGGAGTGTGTCGTTCAAAGATGTGGAGCCTGTTGTTGTGCAATACTGATCATTTGGAACATAATCTGTAGCCCTGTAAATGTAAACTGTTGTTGTACTGTAAGATTGCAAACACACAGTAGCAATGCCACAGTTGTGGCCACTGACAAACTGTCTCATCTCTATGTAGGTCCCTCTGGGGTGACATCAAGGCAGTGGACAGATGCTGGTGAGTGTGTTCTACATGTATTATTGTAAATAAAAAGTGCATGTCATAGTTAAGGTGTAGGCCATGTACACATGTAACACACCTACCCATAATGCATGCTGTGAATGTTTGGTGTAAGAGCAGACACATCTCACTAATGTGATTAGCTGCTTTAAACACATGCAATACCCAGACCATCTCAAACAAATGTGGTTAGACTGTAGTGACCATTGGATAGGCACAGTTAATACTCAACATGCACATAACATACACATCTATATCATACACAGAGCATTTTAACATGCTGTACATAAAGGATTCCCAAACCCTCTGTAAAGTCACACTCCAGTATCCAAAATCTCATCCACACATTACACATAATATACCTGAGGGGTAGAGGCCTATCATGGGGCATTTAAACACTCTGCTACACACTACACATTCATGTCAGGGAATGCTCTTTAATGGCCTCCTTACAAACTCATGTAACAACTGGTTGTGAAATGTAGAATGTAGCCAAGGTAGTAGAGTTCCAGCACAGCATGATTAGTGCTGGTTTGGGAAACATTTGTAGCCTTGAGTGACCACATGATGCTTCATAATGATGGCCTATGGTACTATACCCCATCCAATTATTGTAACCACAGTATTATGCATAGCTTTGATTGCTATACACCTTAATGTTGTGTGTGTGCACACATGTGTGCACACATATGCACCTCTAAACAATATGCATACCAATCACCATTTGCACAACTGACACATATATGTCTTGTGATGCTACTGAGTGCCTAGGTCATATGACACACATTGGGTATGTGTAGTGTTTAAATATGCAGTTGTGTTTTAGCATGCCATGTCATGGATGAGATCGTCATGTCCACAATATGATCTACACTCACCATAAGTACCGTACATTGGGTATGTGGCCAAATGGTATTCCATCAATTATCCATGCACCACTGATGATGTTGTGTGAATACTCATCATGCATGTGCTAAAAATGTGTCCAAAATTATTTGCTAAAGACACCGAGGCTGTAATCAGCATTGGCTACCTATCTGACACACGGATACACATCCAGCAATGGTATGTACACCTGTGATTTATGGTGCACAGTACATTACAGGGTTATGAATACCTGCACAGCAATGTTGTGCCCATGTATGCATTGCGTTCCAAGGGGAGGCCCATCACCTAATAACAAAACACATGCATCAAAGCCATGTATACTGTTAGTAACAAGGACTGTCTACACTTGCACTGCATGTTGTTGAGCAACACATGTCCGGCATGCTGACATGTGTGATGTGACTGTTTTGCTTGTGATACTGTACCCCACCATCACCTGCTATTGTGTATGTTCTGAGATTGCTGGTGTTGTGCATGTCTGCTTTAGGGAGGAGTGTATTTTTGTGTGTGTGCATGTGAGCATGTGCGCATGTGTGCATGTGTGCATGTGTGCATATGGTCTGAAGCCATGTTCAGGTCTGAAAGTGTGTTTCCTGTTTTCCTCTCACAGGTGCCGAGGTGGGGCTGGTTCAGTACAGCAGGGAACCTGATGTCACTGAGACAGACAGTGATGATGAGGATAGGTGTGTTGAGGCACAGGCAGGTTTGTCAGGGTCTGTTGTTGGGCCACCAATTGACAGTACACAAGTCTCCATCCCATCCATGCATACAGTCATACTGCCTGTACATCCATCATCAACACTGCCCTTAGCTGAGGGGCAGTGTACGGTTGGCACTGGCCAAGACAGTGTGGTATCTATGGCACATGTATCAGGGCACAGCAGCCATAGCCAGATGTCTGGAAAGGTATCACATAGGCAAATGCCCAGGGGTTCTCGTCAAAGCACTGCTGGTCATCATGCCCATGGCAGACGTGCCAAACCTCTTTCTACCACACGCATGTTCCTGGCTGTCATGGAGGCACAGACATGAATGGAGCGGTACACCAGACAGGGACTAAGGGCACAGAGGGCTTATAACACCTCTGTAAATGACAGTATCTGTGACCTAGCAGGTGCCATATGTAACTACACTGAGGTCATTGATAGATGGTGGGGTGAGACATTGGATGTCCTCCACAATGATATGTCCATGTGTCAGGACAGTGTGGGAAGGTTGAGACATCAACGTGGACTTATGCCAGCAACATCAGCAGCTGGAGGTTGCCGTGGACGTCCAGCAAGTCACAGCCGCTCCTGTAGTGCCAGTACCAGCCCCAGCAATGTTGGGGGGGCTGTCCATAGACCATCCTAGCAGACCATGTGCACATGGCTCTGGCCAGTCCCAGCAGGGACCTGAATCCAGTGGACATATGTCAATCTCTTTGGATAGTACCCAATCTGGATTAGTACCTCATAATGTCTGTAGCACCCCTGCCAGGCACAGGTTCCATATCCATGGCCAGAGATGGTGATCTGTAAAGCCTGCCAGGTGCAGTCTGTAGCTGTCTCACAAATCCCTGTATATGGCAGCCACATGGTGGAACTGTGTGCATGCAGACACACACACATTAACCAGAAACCTAGGGCAAACACATACCTGGACACATTATATCAACATTGGTCCATAACAGTACTCATGGCCCTCACACACACACACACTCACACATGCATGTCGATCTTATGGCCCAGTGTAGGCCTCTGGCAAACCAACAACACACTCTGTGCATATGATGAAACCTGTGCTACCTCCTGTCATCTGTAACATTGAGGCAGGAACAGGCTAACATGGTGCTGATGCACAGTGTGACTTTAATAATGTATAGCAATGGTTGGATGTGTAGCATGTTTTCAGCAGTAAAGTGTAATGATATCCTTGAAGGTGTAGCTGAGCAGGCACGGTGCATTAAAGCTGAAATTAGCAATGTTGTATTGTTTTCACCAGTGTTTATTCCAATTGTGTTTTGTTTGCCCATGTGCCACTTGGCTGATGTGTGTAGTTGTGTCAGCATGCGTTATACAGTGGACAGTAAGTGTGGGGTGTGTGCAGCACAGGTTTGCAGGTGTCCATTTGTGAACATGGTGGAGGTGCACTGTCTGCCTGTACATGTATATTGGACACATGGGCAGGGTGACATACACTGTATTGGCCAGTGTTAATACTCCATAGTTTCTATTGGTGGCCAGTATGCATTGTACTACACACATTTTGGAACTTGAGTACGCATGTGTGTGTATGACATGGGTTGAAACTGTGCTGTGGGTGATGCTGTTGTTGCTATCTGTCATTGGTTTGCATTACTAAGGTTAACACTGTCCCAGCTGCATAATCCTTTAGTAATGCACACTGTTCACCTACAGGATTGCATGGACCGTGCTATCACAAACACAAGAAATTCTCACTTATACAGTAAAAGTGCATTAGTCTAGACCCCTGCCATAAACTAAATATATAATAGAAGGTGTGAAGTTGTACCAAAAAAGTGTTACATACCAAGAAGGGATAACCTCTCTGGTCAGTATCATTGGGAAAATACAATCCCTCAATAAACATACAAGGCAAGCTTCAAAATATAAAATGGCAAGGATTCCAACGACAACACTAAAGCTTTCTTTAGTGTTGTTTATAATCTACAGGGGAAATCTCAGATCAGGTCACAGTTAATGTAAATGGTCACAAAGTACACTTATCTGACTGACATTACCAATTCCTTGTCAGACAGTTTGAATGCGGATTTCACCACCCTGTTGTTACACAAGGGCCACATTTCCAGACCTGAAGAATGTAAAACCTGATGATTCACCGACACTGTAGTTAAAACATCTATTTACCAAAGTCCAAACCACAGTGGCAATGGTACTGGACAGTGTCCGTGGTTGTCATACGCAAGCTAACATATGAAGTCACCACTCACCTAAACACTCTGTCCAGATGCAGCCTCTATACAGGTTACATACTTGTGGAATGACGCACGGTAACGGTGTTCACAGTCCACAAGGGTTGAGCTACAACATCTTATTCTTCTTCTCCTTTCAGATGCTCCCATTTGTGGTTGCCACAGTAGAACATCTGTTTCAATTTCTTCCTGCCCTCGGCATTTTGCACTGTCACACCATCCACCTGCATGTCCCCTCTTACCACAGCCATAAACCTCATCTTAGGCATTCCCCTTTTCCTGTTACCTGGCGGCTTCATCCTTAGCATCTATTTCACAATATACTCTGCATCCCTCCTCAGCACATGTACAAACCAACTTAATCCTGCCTATCTGGCTTGGTCTACTAACCTTCAAACTTGGCCTGACCCTCTAAAGTACTTACTCTTAAACCTGTCCACCCTAGTCACACCCAGTGCAAATGTTAACATAAATTGAATAAGGGTAGAACTACAGCAGATCCTGAAAACTCTCACCCTATAAGCCAGACAAATGTTATCTTGAAGGTTATGGAGCACAGCATTATGGAACTCATTAACAGAGACATTATGAACCTGCAAACACTGCACCATATCCGCTTAGGTTCTCTAAAGGCCAGATCATGGCTCCTACACCTAGTAGACTTCAAGCCAGTTAACAAAGCTATAGGTGAGGGAGGGGAGTTTAACACAGCCAAGGTATAGCTCACCACCAATTCATACCCATCCCACATTCTGATATTATACATAACCTCAACAGACTGACCATAAACGATTGTTAGATGATGGCTTGACAACTGACACAGAGATGTAGGACACACAGTAACATTTGCAGCCTCCAAGTACTATTCTATGCCAGTAACAAGTGGTATTCACCTGCACTCAGTCCTGTGACCACTCCTATTTGGCATATAGTTTTCTTAGGTACAAGCAAACACAGTAGGGATATTGTAGGTGATAGACACTATTTCCAGTTCAGGAATAGGAAGAACCGGCAAAGATTGCTGTGTTACACCAGGGCCAGTAACATGGATCCAAGAGGCATGCCACTTTTGGGTACCACCCCATGTAATTGTTGCAACTACTGTGCATATTTAAGTAGTGATCCCAACTTTGTGCACCCAGTTACAGGGAGAACCTTTAGGTTCAGTTCTACAGCTACCTGCATAACTGAACATTTAGTATACCTCTCCCGGTGTACAGCTTGCCCTGCATTTTATGTAGGGAAAATGGATAGAAGGCTCTGAGACAGGATTAGGGAATGTCTATATCATATCTGCATTAAATCTACTAAGAATGCTCTTTCGAAGCACGTTCTGGACACTGATTCACAACATTCTTTTAGGTTCCAAGTGCTCCAAGTTAATACTACTAGTATTGGGGGGGGGGTACAAGGAATTACACAGAGAGAACAGAAGTCATGTGGATCATTAGGTTACAGGTGGAACAGGACCCTGGTTTGAATGACAAAATTTCTGTTAAACCAGCCCTGAAAAGCAGGAAGTTAGTAGTAAAGTTTTGAATGTTTTCTTTGATGTTTTTTGTGAATCACTTTTTCCGAACTAATATATTGTTTGTTGTATATATATTTTTCTGTATATATTTTTTGTAATAAGGTTTTGATTGTCTAATACACATTCCAAGTGATTTTTAATAATGTTAGATGAGAATGACTTTTAACATAATTTTTATTAACTGTTTTATTAGTTTATCAGTATTTGTTTTATAAATAGATTCCTTAAATATGAACTTTTGATGGTGTACATGTTGATAAAGGTGTTGGGTAAGAGGTTGTTTTTTAAACAACGAGATGTACTGATGTTTTAAGAATAACAATGTAGCAGGATATGATGTAACAACAGTTGTGATTAATGTGTATATACATTAGTTCTGTTTTATGAGTGCTTTTTGGCTTGAAGAAGCCCACATGGGTGAAACCGCTTGCCATTGTCTGCAATAAACACTTGGATTTTAGCCATTACGTGGACTTGCTTTTTTGGCTTCCTGCCTTATTGAAACTCATTTGTTCATGCATTTTATTTGTTGCTGATGCACTTTATTTTATGCTGATACAGCTGAACAGTCCTGTTCTGCTCCTCAGCATTTTGACTTGGTGCTTAGTATTTTACTTTTGCTGTAGCAGCATTTGTTTCCTGGTCATCACCTTTGTTTGTTGTTTTTACAGTAGGGATATGTCTGTGTTTGATGAAAATGCATACTGTGGCTATACATTATTCTCCAGATGACACACACATCCTCCAAAAGGATATCATAGCGACAGATACCTGGTGTCAAACTCATTCTGTAAAGCTATAAGCCAAAGAAAGCATAGCTATCCACTTTTAGACAACAAAGTATCCCCAGAGTACCACATAGGTAGTAGCCCCCAAAATGTGGAACAGGTACTAATGTATACATAGAGCCATGTGTTTAGTCATCTCTGCTTTGATAATCACAATACCAAAGGGTTTTGGAAATCCCTCTGTGGAGCACATAAGCAATAAAGGGTTTGCATGCAGATCCACAGAGGTTGTTGCACACCTATAATGCTTAGTCATCTTTGCCAGACTTTGCTTGCTTTGGAACAGGTTTCAAATATACCTCAAGCATAAACCCTCACTCACACTCTTCAATAGAAACCATGATGAGTGGATGTGAAACAGAAGACGTAGCCCAGGGATCACTGCAGTGGCTAAGCTTGTCACAAGCATACAGAAGTGACCTAAGGTCTGGAAAGTGCCAGCACGCCCTGGCAAAGATAACAGATGCATTCATGGAGAAAGCAGAGTACCCACCTATGAAATAATTGAGATCACATATATGTATATGGATTTGCCCCACAGTTACCTTACATGTGTAATGCATATACAGTTGTCATTGTGATATGTCAAACACTAGAAAAATCAAAACCCACTCCACATTGACCAACAGTGTCACACACCTGGAACACACACAGTCAGCAAGTGCAATATTCAAACTCCTTCCTAATTCCATTAGGATACTACAGCAGTATGCATTTACACAACGCGCTATACACATTATTGGGATTTCATCTTTCCACAGGTATATTTGTAGGAGGGTGATATCATCAGACTTGTCAAAGAGGAGTACGCCACTTTTAAGGGGTGTGAGTATTCTTCAAAGAGGGTGCTATTCCCCAAGGGGGCACACACAGTTGGCAAATGCAAGATTCAAACCCCTCTCTAACTACATTATGAAACTACAGCAGTACACATTTACATGACACACTGTACACATTACTGAGATTTCACTTTTCCACAAGTATATTTGTAGGATGGTGACATCATCAGACTTGTCAAAGAAGAGTATACCACTTTTAAGGGGTGTGAGTATGTTCCAAAAAGGTTGGTCCCCCCCCCCCCCAGGGAGACACACACATGCAGTTGAGAAGTGCAGGATTCAAACCCCCCAATTACATTACAATACTACAACAGTACGCATTTACATGACGCGCTATATACATTACTTAAATTTTATCTTTCCACAGGTATATTTGTAGGATGATGACATCATCAGACTTGACAAAGATGAATATACCACTTTTAAGGGGTGTAAGTAGTCTCCAAAAAGGTTGCTTTTCCTCAGGGAGACACATACACTCAGATAGTTAGTAATTGCAAGATCTGAACCCTTACCTAACCGCATTATGATACTACAGCAGTACGCATTTACACAATGCACTATACACATTACTGGGATTTCTTCTTTCCACAGGTATATTTGTAGGATGGCGACATCATCAGACTTGACGAAGATGAGTATACCACTTTTAAGAGGTGTGAGCAGTCTCCAAAAAGGTTGTTCTTCCCCAGGGAAGCACACACAGTTGGCAAGTGCATAATTCAAACGCCTACCTAACTACATCATGATACTACAGCAGTCCGCATTTACATGATGTGCTATACACATTACTGGGATTGCTCTTTTCCACAGGTATATTTGTAGGATGGTGACATCATCAGACTTGACAAAGATGAGTATACCACTTTTAAGGGGTGTGAGTAGTCTCCAAAAAGGTTGCACCTCACCAGGGAGATACACACACACTCATTGCTGGCAAATGCAGGATTTGAACCCCTACCTAACTACATTGATATTACAGCAGTACACATTTACTCAACATGCTATATACATTACTGGGATTTCTCCTTTCCACAGGTATATTTGTAGGATGGTGACATCATCAGACATGACAAAGATGAGTATACCACTTTTAAGGGGTGTGAGTAGTCTCCAAAAAGGTTGCTCTCTCCCCAGGGAGAGATACACACACACACACACACACACACACACACACACACACACACACACACACACACACACACACACACACACACACACACACACACACACACACACACACACACACACACACACACAGTTGGCAAGTGCGGTGTTCTTAATCCAAACTAAGTACGTCTTTACACTTCAGCAAGCAATATGGAGTTACAGGGTACAATACAGACATTACTTGCTGACAGTTTGCCCAAAGGTTTTTTTCACATTTGCTAACCTCAGCAGGCTTATCATACTAGGTGTACTGTGAGTGTATTGTATGCATAGGCAATGACCATATCATATATGAGATGATGCACCACATGCTGGCACACACAGGGTCAAACCGGTGGCTAAGCTCTGTCAACCCAGTACTGGACAATACAGTCTGGAGGAGTAGGGTCATACAACCACAACACCAACTGTCTCACATAGACCTACAATATAAGCATCAGCAAAACATGCACTTATTACCATACTCGGAGAATACACATATTAATCTGAAAAAGAGAGAGTGTCCTCCTAAGCAGACAAGCAAGCAACATGCACCTCCAAGCACACACCACAAAACACATAATGCACCAAAGCAGTGTGCCTCACAGCAGGCCCTAAGGCAAAAAAACATACCCAACACATTAGTAATAGGTGACTTCATAGTCAGGCACACAGATGTTCCACTCACTCGGCTGGTCAAGTGGAAGGTTACTGTCAGTTGTCTGTCATGTGCTATGATCTGCCACATAACACAAGCACTTACATCACTCCAGAACAGGTACATATATGACGTGTCCTTTGTACATGTCAGTGTGAATGATCTGAGACATATATCCCAGGAAAACTTGACAAGAGATATATATTAGCTATATGATCATGTAGCCCAGGCTGGTATGACCCTGACCTTGAGTAGCATCTTACCTTCACCTACATGATACTGCAATATAACAGAAAGACGATAAACTTCAACAATTGACTGAGCTTCTGGTTTCATTCGAAGGGGATCCAGTCTCTGTCTGCCTGTGATGACATGATAGATAAGCCTCATTGCTTCACTACAGATGGTTTGCACCTGTTGCCCCTATGCTTCTGAATACTGGCCAAGGCTCTTGCTTTTTCCATATTACCTTTTTAGGCAAGGCTCAAAGCTTCATAAGTTCATAGGTTCATAGGTAGGTACTAGGCTATCAGCCCTGGGGCCTATACAAGCCCAGCCAAAAAGGTACCCTGGCTTTTGCCACCCAAGAAATGTATTTTCCTGTGCCACTGTTGAACAGAGACACAGAAGTGATCCCCAAGGGAAATTTCCTATTTCCCATCCAATCATCAAGATTTTTCTTGAAGAGTGCTAATGAGGAGCTTTGTTTGATATAGATAGGTAGTTTATTCCAGGGTATGGGAAGTCTCTGGGACAGGGATCTATCCCTCCGGCATGTTCTGTTTATTGTGGTGACAAGGTTTAGGTCCCTAGAGTTTGTAGGTTCATAGGTTCATAGGTAGGTACTAGGCTAGGTCATTTATAAGCCTAGCCAGAATGTGTTGGCTTTCGCCTCCCTTTTAAATTATTTTCCTGGGCTTCTGTCTAGCAGGGCCACTGAAGTGATCCCAGGGGTAAATTTACAATTTCCCATCCACTCGTCAAGATTCCTCTTGAAGAGAATCAGCGAGTGGAATCTGCCTAACATAAACTGGGATTCTATTCCAGAGCGAGGGAAGTCTCTGGGACAGGAATCTATCCCTCCAGCACATCCTGTTTATTGCTGTGCTGAGGTTTAATTCACTGGAGCATGTGGCTCTAAAAGATTTGGTTTTCTTGAGGTGGAGCACGTCCATTAATTCCGGGTTGGACATGGCCTTATATGTCAGGCATAGATCACCTCTGAGCAGGCAGTAAGCAACCTAGTAGAGCTGGAGTTTCTTTAGGCAAGCTGCATAGGGCATCTCTTTGAGACCCATGATCCTCTTGGTGATGTACTTCTGTGGTCTTACCAGCTGTTGCATGTGCCGATTAAGGTACATACCAAATGGGGCATTGTACTCTATTATGGGCCTAATGAGTGATGAGTAGAGAGGCACAATGACCTCTCTTGACCTAGAGGTGAACCCTTTCGTGATTAGGTGGGCTACATAGAAGGAATTTCTAACCACTTTGGCAATGTGATTATCAAAGGAGAGGTTACTATCTACCTGGGTCCCCAGGTCCCTAATTACATTTTCCGTACCTAGTGGATTACCACCTATGGGGTGATTCGTGGGCACTTTGTTTTTTTCCAAAGGGGATGACTATGCATTTTTTGGCATTCAGCTTGAGGCCATGGCTTTGACACCAGGTATCTGTCTCTGTAAGACCCTTCGTGTCAGTCGGAGAGTTGATTATGGCCCCTAGTTTGCAGTCATCTGTGAACTTGGTCAGCCGTAGTCCTCCTGTGCTTGCCTGTACCTCAGAAAAGTATATACTGAACAGGAGGAGTCCCAGGACCAAGCCATGTGGGATGCCACTTGTGACTGGTTTAGAGTCGGACATGTCACCCTCAACTCTGACCATGTGTGTTCTATCTGTGAGCCAGTTGGCCACCCATCTCATGACATAGCAGTTAATGTTCAAGCTGGTAAGCTTGTCTATGATGCCAGAGTGGGGAATGGTGTCAAAAGCCTTAGTGAGGTCCAGGTAGGCTGTGTGGACTACCTTTCCTTTATCTATGGCCTTGGTAACTGTTTCAAAGAAGTCAACTAGGTTTAGGAGGCAGGATCTGCCTTTAACAAAGCCAAATTGGGTAGGGTCCAGTGTCTGGAGGTTCCCAATGTCTCTGTTTATGAGTTACATGATAATTCGCTCCATAGCTTTGCAGACCAGGCTGGTCAGGCTTATAGGACGATTGTTCCCAGGTCCTGTTGTGGCACCACCTTTGTGCAGTGGGATGACTGTTGCTGTATGCCATTCTTTGGGTCTGAACAGTGAATTTAGGTGAGGGTTTAGTTCCTTTTGGAGTTCGTGTAAGATGCAGCCTGGGACACCATCCGGTCCCATTGATGCTGTGTTCTTAGCTTTGGAGAGGGCTGTTTTTACCTGCATGTCTGTGATGTCTGGGGCTCTGCATTCTTCTGGGATGGACATGGGCCCTTCTGAGGGTGAGGGGGGGTGAAGTTTGCACTGAACTCGTCCACCAGGATATTGGCAATATCAGTTGGTTCAGTGTATTTTTTGCCATTTTGCAGTAGCTCAGATCATATCTGAGAGTTGCCACCTAAATGTTTGATATAGCTAAAGAAGGCTTTGTGGTTAGCTTTATATTTCTTGGCAATTTTTCTTTAGAAACTGGCCTTGGATGATTTTATGAGCGATCATAGTTTCTTGCTAATAATGATCAGTGATGCCTTTCCTTTTTGGAATTTTGCTCTGTCATGTAGTAGGTTCCTCCTTCTGTTGTATAGCTTATGTGTGGTCAAGGACCACCAGACTGGTTTCCTCTTTTTGGGGGGGTGAATCTTGGTTTTACTTCGGGTGGCTCGATCCATGCATCCCTGTAGATGCTCATAGAATACATTTGCAAAGGATTCTGTGGATTGGATAGCATTATCCTGTAGCAAGGGGGCTTTGAAACTTTCCACTTTGGTCTTGAGAAGTGTGAAGTTTGCTTTTGAAAAGTTTTTTACAGTGGTTTCCTTGACTGGGGTGGGGTCAGGATGTGGATTTCCAGTGTGATTACTTTATGATCTGATCTTACCAGTGAGGGGTTTACCTCTGGTGTGGAACACTGATCCCCCATGTTGGTGATGATCAGGTCCAGTATGTTGTCACCTCTAGTGGGCATGTTGACCAGCTGTTCCAGGGAATTTGAGTTTATAAACTCTAGGAAGCATTGGGCAAAGGAGTTTGTACCTGAGTAATTCTCCCAGTCAATGTTTGGGTAGTTGAAATCTCCTAATATCATGGTGTTTGGTAGGACCTTTATATTTTCCTGTGTTCTCAGGAATGCTGAGTGAGGGTCCTGAGACAAGGTAGGTGATCCATAGCAGGCTACGATCTAATAAGCAGCTTTGCCCACTGTTAGTTGCACTTGGATGGTCTCCAAGGCCTTGTGCTGTGCCACTAACCTCGAGGTGTGGGTATCCTTTATGAAAATGGATACACCCCCTCCTTTTGTATTTTGGTCTTGGTTTTGGGGCCGAAGCTCGGAGGAATTGGGATTTCTTTAAGTGGAGCATGTCCTACAGCTCTGTGTTTGACATAGCTTTGTATGTTAGGCAGAGATCACCTCTGAGTAGGCAATATGTGACAGAGTAAAGCTGGAGTGTTTTGAGATGGTCTGTGTAGGGCATGTATTTGAGGCCGCTAATCCTCTTTATGAGGTATTTCTGCGCGCTTTCCCATTGTTGTAGATGTCTTGTGAGGTACATACCAAAAGGGGTGTTGTACTCTATAATGGATCTAATGAGTGATGAGTAGAGGGGAACAATGACCTCTTTTTTCTGCATGAGAAGCCTTTTGTGATGAGGTGTGCCACGTAGAAGGATTTATTGACTACTTTGGCGATGTCTTTATCAAAGGAGAGACTACTGTCCACCTGTGTCCCAAGGTCTGTTATCACACTTTCAGTGTTAAGTATACTACCGCCTATGCTGTAGTTCATTGGTACAGAGTTTTTACCAAAGGGGATGACAATGCACATTTTGGCATTGAGATTGAGGCCATGGCTTTGACACCAGGTATCTGTCTCAGTGAGGCCCTTTTGTAGGATGTCCACATCATTAGTAGTTTCGGTTATGGCTCCCAGTTTGCAGTCATCTGGGAACTTCATTAGCCAAAGACCTTCTGTGTTAGCCTGTACTTCAGGGAAGTAGATACCAAACAGGACAGGACACAGGACTGAACCCTGTGGTACTCCACTTGTCATTGGTCTGAAGTCGAATTTGGAGTCTGCTACTTTCACAGTGTGGGTTCTGTCAGTGAGCCAGTTGGCAACCCATCTTGTGACATTGGGATTTATACCTAGTTTAGTGAGTTAATCTATAATTCCAGAGTGGGGGATGGTGTTGAAAGCCTTGGCAAGATCTAGATAGGCTGTGTGAACCACCTTACCCTTGTCTATGGCTTTGGTGATTACTTCAAAGAAGTCTATCAGATTTAGGAGACATGATCTGCCTTTTACAAACATAAACTGGTTGTGGTCCAGAGTTTGGAGATTACCAGTGTCTTTGTTTATAAGTTCCATGATGATACATTCCATGGCCTTGCAGACCAGGCTCATCAGGCTAATGGGGCGCTAGTTACTGGGGTCTTTGGTGGCTCCCCCCTTGTGTAGTGGGATAACCGTCGCTGTGCACCATTCAGCAGGCATAAAGCCTGAGGTGAGGCTATGATTGAACATCGTACTTAGGTGTGGTGCCAGTTCATTCTGTAGTTCATGTAGAACACAGCCTGTGATGTTATTTGGTCCCATGGATGCTGTGTTCCTAGCTTTGGAGAGTGGTTTTACCTGTGCAGCCATGATGACAGCAACTTTGCATTCTTCCGGTATAGAGATGGGCTCTTTCGTGGGTGAGAGGGGGGTAAAGTTAGCACTGATCCTATCTGCCAGGATGTTGACAATATCAGTTGGGTCTGTATATTTAGTGCCATTGTGCTGTAATTCAGAGCAGATCTGAGTGTTGCCATTGAGATTATTGACATAGCTATAGAATGCATTTTGGTTGTCTTTAGAATCAGTGGCAATTTTGTTTTCGTAACTTGCTTTGCAGGATTTTATCAGGGATCGCAGCTTCTTACTGAGGCTGACCAGGGAGCTCCTCCACTCATGGGATTTTACCCTCTTTTGCAACAGTTTCTTCCTTCTGTTGTGCAATTTGTTTATGGCAGGGGACCACCAGATTGGCTTCCTTTTCTTGGAGGATAGTCTCTTGGTTCTGTTTGGGATAGCACAATCCATGCACTCATTTAAGTGCTTATAAAGTGCAATTGTGTAGGATTCAGTAGTCATAACTGTATTGTCCATGTGCATGGGTGTCCTGAAGTTCACCACTTCTGTCTTAAGAAGCATGAAGTTGGCTTTGGAGAAATTTTTAACATGGTTTCCTTAATGGGGGGTGGGGGCAGAATGTGGATATGTAGGGTAATTAGCTTATGGTCAGATCGGACCAATGAGGCATTGACTTCAGGTGTGGAACACCGGTCACTCAGGACAAACCAAACACCGTAACCAACACAAATAACCACAAAGTGAGCTAAATGCTATTCATTGTCAGAAGTCTCAGCCTCCAAATGCACACACACAAGGCACTTCTCAGTATGGAGAATATTGATATCTATGCAGTAACAGAAACCTAGTTCAAGGCTCCAGAGAGCACACTAGCGCTACCAGGATACTACTAATTCCATACCTTCCAGCATCAGAACCTGGATCATAGCACATAGGGTGGGGATGTATCCATATTCATCAAGGATACCTTCACCTCTCTTTACATCCTATCTACAGGATATGTACCGATAGAATGTTGCACAGAAATGTTCTTCCCACTTCACAGGGGTGGGGCCACAAAACACCCTTGGCATTCACGCTCTATGAGCCTGATGAGTCTGATCTGCAATGCAATGGAGCCAATCATAATGGAAGTCAACGATAAAGACATTGGGAACTTTCACACAGTTGAGCACACCCAGTTTGGCTTCACCAAATGCAGATCATGCCTCCTGAACTGGGTGTATTTCTTTGAGACATTTACCCAGGCTACAGATGATTGAAATGAGCACCGTACAGCCTTCCGATACCTCGCTAAGGCCTTTGACACAATTCCCCAGTCAAGTATCATAGATGAACTCACCAACCTGGGCATAAATCCATACATCACAAGATGGATTGCAAACTGGCTCACAGATAGATCCCACAAATTAAGAGTTGCTGGCTACATGTCAGACTCTACACCGGTAACAACTGATCCCCCCCAGGGTTCAGTCCTGGGGTCTCTTCTGTTTGGCATAGACTTCTCAAAAGTACATGCCAACACAGGAGGGTTATGGTTGACTAAGTTTGCTGGGAACTGTAAAGTGTTTAAAAATATATATTCCAACCACGGTTTTAATCTTCTCTATTAAGAGCCAATGTAACATCCAAAAACGAATGAGATAGAAAACTCACTTTATTTCTAAAACAGAAAACAAAGCTTTTGGGAGTATCCCTTCCTCAGTGTTACTTAATACATTTTGAATTAAAAGTATTCACATTATATAGTCAAAACAGACAAAACACCACATGACACAGCCAACCTATGAAAAACAATGCATAAAAAATTAATCAAGTTGTTAAAGTCATACTATTATATTTAAAACATAATTATACTTCTATTAAATAGATGTTTAGAACTTACTATAAAACAACATTATAAAACATGACACTAATACAGCATATACAACAGACCAATTGTGGCCTATCACTGAAACATTATGAATAAAACAGTATAAAATAAAACATACTTAATGATACTGTTTTTGCCTAAATTCCAACATTGGCTTGATAGTAACCATATTATTTAACCCAGGTTTTTTATCAGCATTTAACCTAACAATCCACTTGTATTCAGCGATATCCAGTTTATTAATAATATCGCCTAATCTTAAGCTTCTATCTATTATTCGTAAGACTTTAAACTTAAAGTTGTGCTTTTCATTCTCATCACTCCTATGTTGTGCTAAGGCATTCATAAGAATATGCCTTCTCATTTCTGATTTATGTTCTATAATTCTTTCTTTCAAAGATCGTGAACATTTGCCAACATAGAATCCAGAGCATTGTGTACAGGTAGCCAAATACATAACAAAAACAGTTTTACATGTTGCTTGACAACGTATGTCAAACCTAATTTTACTTTGTGGATGTATAAACATTTTCTCACTACAAATGTCATTACAGCATTTACAAGAATAACAAGGAACCATACCCATTTTATTTGCCATAACTGATGGTATTAAAGTCATTGCAAAATCCTTATAACATAACCTTCTCTTTAAATTCTGCATATTCCTGCGTGCAAATCTTGGAGCAGTTCCCAAAAGTTTACTTAATTCAGGTTGAGCCATAAGTATACGCCAATTTTTCTCAATTATTTGCTTGACGTATTTTGTTAAATTATTATATGTCAAAACATATCTTATAGAATTTTGTGACATTTTACACTCATTTCCTTGATGTGCCTCATCACTGAAAAATGGTCTCGCATAGCTACCTCTTTTATTTAATATCTCTTCCTTTATTTCTTCAACCTGTGCCCTCCTATAACCTCTATTATAAAAATCATTACAAGTTAATTCCATTTGCTGTTTACATTTATTGAAGTCTGTATTGAGCCTGTTGATACGCAGCAACTGACTCCACTATACCACGAAATACGTGGCTTGCATGCATGCTATTTGCATGTGTGTATCTATTAACCTGTATTTTCTTTTGGAATACCAAAGTTTCCAATGTATTGTCATCATTTTTGTGTATTATCACATCCAAAAATGTCATTTTAATATTGGATGAGCACATAGTAAATTTTAAAAAATCAGTTGTGTTATTTAAATAAGTAACAAAATCCATTAACTGCCCATACATTCCTTTCCAAAGGAGAAAACAATCATCTACAAAATGATGATAAAATAAAACATTGTTTTTATATAAATTCTTATCACCATATACATAAATTTTCTCCCATTGACTTAATACTATATTTGCGTATGTGTTAGCCATGGGCATACCCATGGCTACACCAGAAGTTTGTAGGTAATACAGTTTGTTGAATGTAAAGACATTCTTTTCCAAGATTATTTCTAATATACTACATAATACTTCAATTTCCCTTCTTTTGTTTTTAGTGTTTTCACATAAAAAACTATGTACAGCATCAATTCCATAGTTATTAGGTATAACTGTGAACAAAGATGTTATGTCCATAGTCACCATTAAATATTCATGTTCTTTATTATTAGTATTCCACCGATCTAATTTCCTTAGGAAATCACCTGTGTCCTTTATATGATTAGGACAGAGAATCAGATATTTACTAAGTTTTTCTTGAATATAAATAGACAAACCCCGGGATTCATGAAGCACGGCGCAAGGCTGGTGTTACGCTTGCGCCGACCGTGTGGCATGAAGATGGCGCAGTAGTGCCGAATGCATATTAATGAAGGTGCGCTGCCGCCACAGCCATGTGCATAGGAAAGGAGCACGAATGTATAGGACATGCTGAAGTGCTGCATGGAGGCATGGAAATGCCAGCTGTCGACGTGCAACCTAAAATGCTTGCATATAACAATTTGCAAGCAATAGTAATTACATCTGTCAGTGTCTGTGGATACTGAAACATATGCAAAGTATGCAAGACAGTTCCTGCGAACACAAAATGAAGAAGCAAACACAAATGCACAGTAGGGAATAACGGGTCCCTATCCCGCAAACAAATGACATTGAAAACCATGTGCCTGTAGTCCAACGCAGTGTAGATAGTTATACCAAGTGGAAGTGAAACGCATCATATGTTAGTGTGCTGCCAATAGGTACGTCCAGCCCAATGGTCAGGGTCACCAGCTGACCCATATTGTGAGGGAGGGTGCACAGCTGGGCAGATGTGCCCATAACAAAAAACACGATAAATGTACATATCTAGCGACTGTATGACCGAATTATATCCCACAACACATGTAATAGTCACATACAATAGGTATGTCCGTATTTCACATACCAAATGTGACAGGAAATAGAATAAGAATGTAAACGAAACAGAAGGAGCATATAAATTGCTACAACAAGGCAACATGTAGGCTGAAAGGAACAGTATTATCCGTACCATTGACTGTGGGTACGTGTTGTCCAATACATTCGGATATGTGTCCGGAATATATCCCATCCTGGACATAGGAAAAGGTGGCATCCTACCAATGATTAGAACAGTCAGCCAAAATCAGCACATCAGCGGTCCAAGCCAAACTTGCCAGGATGTGTCACAGTTGAACGGGTATTACCCGGGTATACCAACCATGTCATGAAAGCTAAGTATGGGCGAGTACCTATGTGCGTGAGGTATAGCATGTGGAAAGTTAAACATGGCAGGGCAGTCCACACAACCATACAGGTACCTGACATATGTAGGGTATGCAATGTGTTACCTTGACCGTGTCATGGACCATCAACCAAAGCAGTGATGATGGAGTGTCAGGACATCTACATATATCATATATATTATTTGTATACATATATACATGGACATATATATATATATATATATATATATATATATATATATATATATATATATATATATATATATGTAGATATGGCATTTATATCACAACAGCGGACCACATGACAGAAATGCATTAGACAGGAATGAAAAGGAAACTGCATGTGCCACCTGCATTATGTAGTGTTGTTACTATCAAGGCATGTGTGTTATGTTGCTTCTCTTGGGTCAGACCGTATCAAGGGTAAGAGTAGGGCTGCTGACAGTTACTCACCAGACCTATTGGCGAATGTATGTGTTGACAACCCAGTGTCTTGGCAGAATATGCGGGCTGTGGACACTATATAGGTCAGCAACAAAACACACTGAACACATCCTGGAGCTAGCCACCCAACAAACACACACACCTGCCATGCCTTGGAATCGAGCACCTACCTGTCTAGTCTACCACACTACAAAATTATGCAGTAAAAGAACACGCTACCAAGTTCCAGAATCACCGCACTCCCACAGGCTTACATCTAGGTGGATGACATCATCCGCAAAGGCAAAGACACCGATAGGGAATGTATGGGGATGGAGCCGTCTAAAAGCATTACTCTGTCCCCAAGCAGCTGGAAACACACACACCCAGACACACACTTGGCAGGGCTGGGAGTCAAACATACACCTAACTACCTTATCACACTACAGCATTACGCAGTTACAGAACGCGCTATCGAGATTACTGGTACACAGCACTCCCAGAAGCATATTTCTAGGTGGATGACATCATCCGCAAAGGCAAAGATGCAGATAGGGAATGTATGTGGAGTGAGATGTCTAAAAGCATTACTCTGTCCCCAGGCAGCTGGAAACACACACACACACACTTGGCAGGGCTGGGAGTCGAGCATACACCTAACTACCTTATCACACTACAGCATTACGTAGTTACAGAATGCGCTATCGAGATTACTGGTACACCACACTCCCAGAGGCATATTTCTAGGTGGATGACATCATCCGCAAAGGCAAAGACGCCAATAGAGAATGTATGTTGAGTGAGACGTCTAAAAGCATTACTCTGTCCCCAGGCAGCCGGAAACACACACACACACACACACACACACACACACACACACACACACACACACACACACACACACACACACACTTAGCAGGGCTAGGAGTCGAACATACACCTTAGTACCTTATCACACTACAGCATTATGCAGTTACAGAATGTGCTATCGAGATTACTGGAACACAGCACTCCCAGAGGCATACTTCTAGATGGATGACAACATCCACAAAGGCAAACATGCCGATAGGGAATGTATGTGGAGTGAGATGTCTAAAAGCATATTACTTTTCCAAGGTAGACATAGACAAACACACGACAGTGGTGTGAGCGGGACAACTGCCTATCTGTGGAGCACTATTACAACACTACATAGATACGAGATGCGCCACAGACAGTACACCCTTCAAGACAGTCAACCAGTGTGTTCAATGTAGACATCCATCCTGACATGGGGTATGGACATCTGTTGCCTGGATGACCACCATCGCTATACAGGATGTAAATGGCCATGCCCATACACAGAGGCACATCACCGACACAAGGTGTCACTGGGCATGCTCACACACTTAGTATCATACGTCCGTTTGGAATGTACTGTGTGTCCATCTACACAATGGCGTACTGGGCATGCTCACACACTTAGTAGAAGCGAAGGGCTATCTTGCATGCACACGGATTCTAAACACGGAAGGGCACAGTTTGGAATGTACTGTGTGTCCATCTATGCAACGGCATACTGGGTATGCTCACACACTTAGCAGTAGTAAAGGGCTGACTTGCATGCACACAGATTCTAAACACAGAAGGGCACAGTATGGGGTTACTGTCCCCACGTACATGAAGGCCACTCACATGTACTGACCAGTACACACTCAAGAGTCATCACAGATGTCTGAGGTGCAGATCACAGAGGTAAATGCCGCATTCTACTATGTAGCCCTCAGACATCACCATGTCCTTGGACCAGCAGCACACATCCATACATTGCCACAACACCATGTGACTCATAACCAGTGGACTGTACATAGGTCTACAGCAACTGTGCAGACTACACATGTACTGACAGGGCTCCATCATGTGTTATGCAATGCAATGATACCACTGTACATAACCAGGTCGGCTCTATACATAACAGGGGCCCTGGGTCTTACACAGCTGTGACAGATGACTGTTGCTGTACACCAAAGAATACACATGTTTGGATATGACATACATGTAATCGCAGTGGATATGTGCATGGACCACACACACACACACACACACACACACACACACACACACACACACACACACACACACACACACACACACACACACACAACACATATGTACATAGCATATATTTTGCTGTCCTCCGTGCAGACAAGTGGCTACAGCAATCACACGCATGCACATGGAAGGTAGGTCCATGGCTGTTGAATGCTAACAGTACATGAGGTAGCAATATTGACTGAGGAAACATTCCCTCTGTACTAGTTACCCATGACACCCATCATATCATACAACAGTCCATGTGTTATGTATGTCATCACACATGTCCACCAATTGCAATGCATACAAACATGGCTACATGACAGGCATGTAGGACCAACACACATGTGCATGTAGTGGTGTGCATGCAGCTGCCATGCATGTGCAATAGCTGACGTATGTAATTCATCTGTGCCTAACTACAACATGCAGTTGCAATGCAGCCCCATCATTGACACCTGTATATGATGAAATACTGACAGTACGATAGGATGTTCATCAGGTATGGATGGATGTGTGTACGTAAAGTGGTGATCCACCTTTGCAGATGGATGTCTGCCGGGGACGGCACACAGGTGTGTCAAAAGCCATCCTACCATTACATGTGCAAACAGTACACTATGTTACTGATACTTGACGGTGAAGACATAAAACCTGCAGAGCGGTCGGGTGTTACTGACTGTAAGTCACGTGACACCTGTAACACTTACATCCTCCCATGTGCATATAACAGCACAATTGCCGAAGGTAGCGTTGGTACACATAATGCGGCCAATAATGCTGCATGCCTGTCAGACATATCATCATATAGCAGGTGTATCATTCACAGTACTGCCATGTGTGTTTGCTTGTGTGACAATATATGCCACATATGGTGGGGAATACATCCCAATTGTTACACACCTCTGTACACTGTTGTAGAGATCTGTACATACTGCAGTGTGGAAAGCATGACGTAGGCAGGGGTGGTATGTGTATCACACACATGTCAGCTATCCGTATGTGAATGACATTTGTGGACTCCACAGTGTGTGTGCGTGTGTGTGTGTGTGTGTGTGTGTATGTATGTATGGCTGTCTGGTGCATGGAGTGAAGGTGTATGCTACCATACAGAACAGACAGGATCCCTAACCCCTCATGGTGATGCAGTCTACTACCCTGTTGATGCCATCGGTCTCAGCCTTACTGGCTACCTGTACATATTAATTCTCTGTGTCGCATCATATGGGTGCACAGTATTGTGAGGGTGATTACCACATTGGCAGGGGTCCTCACCTCAACACTATCGAGTGTGCGTTATAGTGTTGTTGACCCCGTGAGTGTGGGCATGTTACTGTGTGTTTCTGTATATGTCTGTGTGTGTTCTCATCCTGCAATGTGACAGGGTATTACTGCTACACAGTGAGGCCTCATGCTATCAAGTGGCCTCTAATGTTATCATCTGCCAGACTGCTGTGTAAATGCCCCGCACCATGTCAACATACCTGTGATGTGACCTGGTATGGATGTCACGTCTCTAGCCACTGTAGCCTATTAAACAGCCCACATGCTTCTGGATCAGTAGATGTGTGGACATCTGTGGTATGGTTGCCTTTCAAACAGTCAGGTTGAGGCTACTTATAGCATGCTGGTATTGCCATACATGCCTGTGAGTACTCCACATTTACACATGGGAAACTGCAAACACTGCTAGTTGTTGGCACATGCAAGTAGACCATAAGGAGGGAACCAGGGCATCATTACCAACATGCTGTTAATGTTGTTACCTAGACACATACTGTGAACATATAACAATGCATTATAAACCTGTAATACATAGTATGTCTGGTGCATGTCAACAGTGCACAACTAATGTAATATACACCTTTCTCACTATTCTGTTCACCCTGTGCATCAGAACATTTGAGCATGTCCTTGCACCGATGGTGTGGATGACAGGGATGCGGCACAGGCATCATCATATGCACAGGGTGATAATGTTTGCCAGGGGCATAGACTGCACCAGTGAATGACATCATGTGTGTGGGTAAGGGACGGTGATCTGATTGGACATGTGTGGTCATTATGCATGTGGGTGTTGTGGTGCCCTACAGATGTTTTTGCTGTGTGCGAGTATGATTGCACACAGTTCTGCCTTTTGCCAGGTGAACACAGGGGTATTATTGACAACTCCAGATTGTACAGACCAGGATGTACAACTGACTGTGTCTGGCCACAGCCAAGTGACCTGTGCCTGCCAGGGATTGCACGGGCACTACCAGGTGGAGGTACAGATTGGCTACTGTCCAATGACACATGTCCACTGGAACCATGTCCCCGCTGGGAATGTCCAGGGCCATGTCCACATGGCCTGCTGTGTCCTGGTGTGGACAGCACAGCACCAGCTGCACTGCTACTGCTACCAGCACTATGGGAGCGGGCATGTGAGGTGGCTCGTTCACATTGACCTGCACTAGGTGGTGTAGCTGGCCTATGTCCACATGGCCTATGCCTCACTCTTACCAGATGTTCCAGCACAGACAGCTCACACTCACAGATTGCCATGCCACGGTCAAGGATTCTGACCATGTCACCCAATCACCTGTCCAGAACATCAGCAATCTGCTGTTGAGCATTTGCCACTGCCTGGACGTTGTTGTTTAGAGTACAGATAGCAGCCCTCTGAATCCTCTGCCCTTCTCTGTTCTGCCATTCAGCACGTGCCTATGCTGCCATTACAGTCTGGAACATGTATCTTGTGACACCAGCTGCTGTTTTCTGTCCTGCAGGTGCATATCTGCCAGAGGTCCTCCTATGAGCAGCACTGGCCACATGCCTGTGTGGCACATCTGCAGTCATTACACTGACACCATGGTGTGGAGACACACCTTCTGTAGCCACCACACGTTCCTGTTCCAAGCTAACACACACTGACTGTCCTTCCTCTATGGCCACTGGTGATGGGGTATGTGTTGGCATGAGAACTGTGTGCGGGGAAGAGGGGGACATAGCTGGGATGGCAACCTTTGGCACAGATTCAGCCCCTGACAACCCTGCCTGTACCTCATGCAGTATCTGTGGGGACACTAACATCAGACAGACCGCAGGAGGATAACGCACCTACATCACCTGTGAATGCAAAGAAAGACTCTACATTACAATAGACACACACACACACACAGACACACACACACACGCACACACACGCACACATACGCACACACACGCACACACACACACACACACACACACACACACACAAACACACAGACACACACACACAGACACACACAGAGACACACCATGCATGTGATTTGACAGACGGCATGCAGCATGCATGTGATACAGCAGACGGCATGCAGCTCAGACATTAATAGTGGTAGTTAGCATGCCTCTCTGGGTTGCACACAACAGCAAGCAGGTGTCATATCAGTAGCCATGCAGTTCACACAATCATGGTAGTAAGCATGCATCCCTGTGATACACCATGTGGACCAGCACAGGTTAACAGTACACATGGCTGAAGTGACCTTGACATGTAATCTGCTGATGTGTGCATTGACATGCATACTTGTCTGACACAATGGTGTCCTGACACATGTACAGCATTGTAATGGGTATCACATTGCAGTGTTGTCTCTATGCCCTACAGATAGAATGCACATTTAGCAAATGTGCATGAGCATGGAAGGGTAGTGTGAGGTGTCTACATTGCTATACAGTGTGAAGTACAGACACTGTGCCATTGCATGGCATCATGAGGCATCTATATTGCTATACAGTGTGTAATATGCACACATTGCATAGCCATAACTGCGTGCATACACATGACATAACTGTGGATTGTGACCCACGTTGCTGAGGTGTATACACACCAAACCATGCTGTGTCATGTGACAGGTCACTGGAAGACCTACGGATGACACCCCTGCACAACTACTACAGAGTCTTAGCTGCCTGGCAACCAGGTCCACACATGGCAGACTTGTCAATACACCATGTCCCACATAACATTGATGTACCACACACACAAGGTGCATGGCTGATGGTGATGTCCTACAGCAGCAAGGGAAATGTATAGTATCTGTGGTCTGATGTGGTGTCAATGTCTGTGGAAGCTGTACAGGTGACTACTGTCATGTTATGACACAGTTGTGATGTTCAACACATCTTATATGGTCGACTTATGTGACACCTCCACTAGCTGTGCACAGGCATTTAGGATGTCCAGTGTACCACATCAACTGTATAATCAGTCAGCTAAGGCTATAGTTGGACCATGTGTGGACAATGTGCAACAGGGTGTATACACATCACATCTACTGTGTGGCTACATGTCTCTGGCCATCCTCCATGGCCATGTGTGAACATGTGTTGGCCAAATGTTTGTGATGGCCATCTAACTCACATGTCTGTGTAGTCCCATATGACATACACCCATAGATGTCAGATGTGTCACCGTCCACAGAGCTATGCAGACAACGGGTTGTATGTTTAGTATGTGGCGTATGTATTATAGGATAGTGTGACAATATTGCAGCCAGAACACTACATGTCTGGGACATGTCAGATGGCACATCACAATGTGTGCACCCATTGCAGGGGCATATAATACAATGGTGACTCCTGTGGTCTGCCCATATCCCAGCTCACTGTGTGGTACTGTTTGATACCACACATGTGTTGTTCCAATGTATAGTACATATGCCTACATTGAACAACACCTCCACCGTTGTATTCACAGCTGTCCACACATGTAGCAATGACAGATACTGTGGTTTCATGTTGGTGTTTCATTTTGTTTGTATATATTGCACATGGGTAGCCAGTGTGAATGATGGGAGATGCGACCTGTATATTGTGACTTCACCATACATCATGTGTACATGTGTTAACTGGCCACATGGCAAATAGATATATGCATTAACATGCCTGATACTGATGACAGTCTCACCTGCAATTGACTGATGTCTGTGCGGCACATCAGAGGTACCTGTATAGGGGTGACACAGCAGTTTGAACATTATCCATGACTGTATGACAGCCACAGGGTGCACTGTGCATGTTAACACATTCGCCTGTACAATAGCATATAATATGCACATGTGTGCATACACAGGGTAACATACTGTAGTATGCAGCATGTGTGTAAACATACCTTGCATATGATGTTACATTACATATTGTACAGTGACACATGCAACTAAATGGGATATAATAGTCATATGTGCAGTAGTGACTTACCAGGCAACTCCAGGCTTATTGGTTGGGAGACACCCACCTCCACGATGGCAGCTAGTCTTTGTGGTTGCTGTTCTGAGGGTGTCCACAGGCTGGCCAGTAGCTCCTTGGTGTGTGTGAGTGGGGGCTGGGTTGGTGGCCCACCACCTGTTCCACCTTGTTCCCTGGCGATTACAGTGGCACGCTGTTTCGCATGTCATATCAAGTCCGTGCAGTATCTGTGCACCTGCTGGTAGGTGCAGTTATGGCTACCCACATCATTAACCTTCCTGCGAAGGTCCTGCCACAGGTTGTTATGCTGCTGGGCATGCTGTGGCACATGGCTGAACAACACCTCATAGTTTTCATGGAGGTACGGGATGAGGACATCATCCTCCTGGCAGCTGTACGCTGGCAGGCGTGAACAAGGCATTATCTGGAAGACATAATGATGGTGACAGGTCACAGTATCATAGAGATGTACAGAGATACAGCTGCACATACATTTGTATTAAATCTAGTACATCTGCACAGTTATCTTTGCAAATCATCATGACACTGACATGACTGACATGTTTGTGTCACACATGTAACACCCATTATGCATTGGATATCATCACCATATATGTGTGTCACCTTATTACATTGTTCATACTCCATGTGAATGCTGTCTTGATGTGGGCATGTCTGTGTGCCTGTACTGGTGTTCTTACCTATCAGCACATGCCTGGATGTGTCCACAGTGATGCTGTTGACTTTGATGCTGTGTATATGTCATATATCAACAGATACACTGCCTTAATGGACATGAGCAATGACAATGCACACATACGCACGGAACCTTTACATGCATGTGTTTTGCCATATACATCTACACGGCACTGTACAGCAGTTCAACATCCTGCCACGGATCACCTTTGTTGCACATGTGATAGACACGGGACAATGGCTAGCCGGACGTCATTCACAGGGATGGTTATCAACTATAGCATGTACGGGCAAGGTTTCCTAGCTGGATCCAACAGCCATGTTGCTGCCGCGAGGTGCATCAGTGCCACATTACTGATCCAGACAGTTAATAATACATCTACCATGCGGTCATCACACCATGTATGACAGAAATGACATGTGCAGCTTTGATGGACAGGGTTGCATGGTATGGCGGGAGTATGTAACATGTATGGCACAGGGATCTGTCCAGCATGTGGCGATCCTTATAGTAGGACAGTGGCTGTCCATGACGTATGTCTTTCAGATCAGGATATGTACGTGTAGCGTGTCCAACATCACAGTGTAGCACATGTCTTTATGCAAGGTAGCCAGCATGCTGCATAGTGGAGGTGAGGATTGTGAAGGCTGGTATCGCCCATCCACGCATGGCCAATACCCCTTAAAGGTGATATGTGATCCGATATTGGTCCCCGAGTGCTGAGTATGCTTGTCCAATGATCTCCATGCTCATGGATGGCACCCTGTCATGACATGGGTGCCTCGTATGACTACCTAATAGGCCTGGAGACGTCACCAACTCAGGGAGGTGAACTGCACAGCACCATCCCTTACACAGTGTCCATAATGTTGACCGCTGCCTAGGTGATAGTTAATGGGTACAGGGTTATTCACCTAGTGGTGACAATGCTATTATCAGCTGTCAGATTGTGCACATATGTCACACACCTCACCCACAAAGCCCATTCTGTATGTTTAAAACAACACTGAGACAGCTATTGCTCCTAGGTCATGGCCATTCATACACAGATGCCGCCCATTTGTCTGTGTGGTATGGACTACAATGAGGGGGGATTACAAAACATTAACCCTGTTTTACTGTAGCTGCCACTGGTGTGATATGCACATGTCACTCTGACACCTTTTGTAGTGTTGATTCTGTCAACAGGCCACTGGTAGTACACTCCTGTGACATACGAAGATACATTTAGTATACTCAGTGTAGCTGGAAAACGGTATGGGTGATGATGTCCTATGACCTGTCACAGGTATGCTATGTAGTGTGAAATCATCCGTACTGTCATCTACTTCTGTACTGCTAACCTTTACGTTGATAAAGGTTCATAGACTTTCAGACCATACTCAGCAGGGTAATAGTGCAGTGCCTCCAGTTATGACGGTCGTCTCCACTTGTGGGTTGCAGTGGGTTGATATTATCCAACTCCCTATCTGTATTGCATATTCATGCTCAGCATTTATTCAGAACTTGTGAGCACTTCATGAGCTACTAATTACTATAGCACCCATTCCAACTCATTTCTTACAAGTACACTGTCTATCCTTACATTTCCAACTTGCTTACAGTACAACAGCTGTTGTACACACGTAGCTCACATATGTTGTGAGACATGGTTGAATATACAGGCATGTCCAACTGCACGTACAAGTGCTATTGCCTGTCTATATGATGAATATGGCAAACATGTGGCAATAGAGCAATTGTCTCATGTACACAGTCAATGCTCACCTCACAACATACGACACTACAGCTTGTGGGAGATGCACATATGTAGCCATGTTGGGGGTAATGCTCTCACCAACCCAGACTGTACCTGACATTCATGTGGGGACATGTAACATTTGCAACACACCCCACTCATCACATAGTCTCACAAGATCTCCACCACCACAGGCCACACATAGTATGAGTACAACATTTGCAGAACCTTTCCATACTCTGTGTAGGCACCAGAGGCAGCCCCCATCACCAAACACAACAACAATTACTTATTGCCCACAGACTCATGTGTGCCCATCAAATACAGCCAATAGGGTGTTATAACATACCCAACACATCAGTCATAGGTGACTCTGTAGGCGGTCACACTGATGTCCCACTCAGCAGGCTACACAAGGTGATAGTCGCTTACATCTAGCTGTCAGGTAACTGGTTCTGCAACATAACCTATGCACCCATGCCACACCTCACCAGGTACAATTTGACTGTCATTCTCCATGTTAGTGTGACTGCCCTGAGATGTAACTTCCCAGACTACATGTGCAGGGACATGCAATAGCTCTCCGGTCTTGTAGCCCAGAAGGTATCGGCCAAGCCCTGAGGAGAATTCTGCATTCATCCAGACAAGATACCACTGTACAACAACTGACTGTTTCACTTCAACAGTTGCCTATGCTTCCTCTGTCATTCCACAGGCATCCAGTATCTGTCCGCTTTGAATAACATGGTCAACAAAACACGATGCTTTGGCACAGATGACCTGCACCTGTCAGCCCTGGGAGTACAGATAACATGTAAGGCTCTTGCTTCTCCTATACTGCCTGTCTTGCACAGTTTCCAATAACATTCACCACCAGAACGGGAACAGGCAAGCAAAACAAGGGGTCATGTGACTCAATGCTTGACATCATCTCTGACGCACACAGGCACGGCACTCCTTATAATGGACCATTCAATATCTCTGCAGTGACTGGGACCTGCCTTTAGGCTCCACAGAGCACACCTGCACTGACAGGTTATATGCAGACCACACCTTTCAGTCATGTAACCTGGACCGGAACTCCCACGGCTGAGATGTGTCCATATTTCACTATGTTGTACACACCTCCTGGCTGGTTACTTAGCACAATGCATCAGAGGTGATTCACGTGCAACTAACTGTGGCCAGAACTGCTATACACATTGTAACATGCTATGGATTCAACAGCATACCCCATGGTTACCAGCCCTCATTTCTTGGTGTACTGGACAGTAGGGTTCAGACAGGTAATACTGATGTGCGACTGACACTACCCCACACTTAACTGGGATAGCTACTCATGTACTGACACATTAGGCCAATGCTGTCCAGGATTCATAACCTCCACTCAGCTGGATCAACCCATACACACAACCACCAAGACCAACAATATCCTAGACATTGACATTACCAACATGTCACTGGTGTTCCACACCTGTGGTTATCCCCTCGTTGGTAGTTTCCGAACATATGCTAATCACCCTTTTTATCCACATCCCGGCACCACACCCTTCACAGCATACACAGTACAAGATTAGTACAATGCCTACTACAGACGTCTTATGACAGCAATAGTAAACGTCATGACACCCGTGCAGATGGACAATGCACATACAAATGCTGAAACATACCCCAGTGCACTTCATTAGCACTTACACGACTGCATGGATCATGCTATTCCAAACAGAGCCATGATGGTACCCACCAGATAATGGACACCACTCTGGGGGTCCAGTTCCATGAACATAATGTACAACAAAAGGTGGAGGCTGTTGCAAAGTGGAGTACAATCCCTTGGGTGGGTAGCTCACTGGTCAGCCTCAGTAGGGCTCCGGGATCCCTTATCACATCCTCCGAACCTAGCTACGTAAACATTACTGTGACACATTCCAGGGTGTACCACAAAGCATTATGGAAGTATGTCAGCAGTCAATGGCAATACCCACATCTGCTCTGACATACGATGGTTACTCAGGAACATTACAGAACCGAGTGATGTTGGCAACATCCTGGTGGATGAGTTCAATGCTAACTTTACACCCTCTCACTCCCTACAGGGAATCCATGCAGGAACATTGCGGGGTCCCTGCAGTCACAACTACACAGTTCCAATCTGCACTCTCTAAGGCCTGGAACACAGACTCCATGTAACCATCCAATATCCCAGGCTGTGATTTACACAAACCTCAGAATGACATGTCTCCTCACTTGGCCACCAGATTCACTAATAGCCTTGTATCAGACATTGTGGCCCCTGAATGGCACACAGCAACAGTTATCACACTCCACACAGGTGGTGCCACAATGAACCAGAGGGACTATTGCCCTATACATCTGACTGGACTGTTCTGCAAGGCTATGGGGCACATCATCATGGAAGTCATTCACAGAGACATTGGTGAGCTCCAGACCTTTGATGGCACCCAGGTTGGACTTGTTAGGGCCAGACCATGGCTTCTACACCTGGTGGACTCCTTTGATGCAGTTACCAGGGTAGCTGATGATGGTAAGGGGGTCCACACAGCCTACATTGTCCTCTCATTGGCTTTCAGCACCATTCTCCATTCTGGTATTGACAACATAAACATCCACCTGCACATCGACCCCTGTGTCTCAGGATGTTATGCAAAGTGGCTCACGGACAGGACCCACACAATGAGGGTAGCATAGCGTAGTACCTACTGTATTTCAGTTACACTTGGCATACCACAGTCCTCAGTCATAGGGCCCCTCATGTTCGGTATATGCTACCCTGAGGTACAGGCTAGCACAGAGGGACTTTCCCTGACTAGGTTTCCAGACAACTGCATACAAGGCACCATGATTGATCCACCAGCTGATACAGACTCCCGCCATAAGGGTGTCACTGTGACGGATGCCTGATGTCGATAACATAGTCTCAAGCTGCATGACACATGGTGCATGAACATCCCCTTTGGATTACACCAATCACCCACTGACTATCACATAGATGGTAGTCCCCTACATACATGTGACATTATATGGGATCTTAGTACACACGTATGTAGCACTCACTCCTTTGATAACCATATTGCCAATGTGGCATGGATATCCTTCTACGTGGCCACCCTTATCTGTACTGGGTTTGTAGCTAGAACAAAGGCACCCATTGTACCTCTAAACTCCTGACGTATACACACATTCAAGGGTACAACACCCTGTTTAGGCTGTACCTTACAGAACAGCAACGGCTTTACATACCACAACATTAACACACCATGAGGATTATTGAGCTCCGAAGGTTGACGTATGCGGCAGTACTATGGACACCACGACTGTACACATTTGCATACTGTATACTCAGGGGTGACCTCTGCTGAACATACAGGGCCCATGTCCACAACAATATTCACGGATATACTCCACATAAGCGACATAAGCAAAAGCCACTGAGAGCAACATGCTCATGGATATGTGCACAAACGCAACGATGAGTGGGATATTCTTGAGGGTTACATTCCCAAACCAGACACTCACCATGCTTTGGAACATGATTCCTATGTACATCACGCAGTGACACTCAGTAGCACTGTTTATGAGATACCTCACTTGGTGGATGGGAGACACACATGTATGCCAGGGATCGCTGCAGTGACTGTACTGTGCAGAGGTGCAGGTAACACATGGCTTTGCTGTTCACAGACAGGACACTACCTTAGGGAGGTGCCACCAGTGTAAACACTGTAGTTGGGCTTACACATAGACTTGCCAGACAGCATAGTACCTCACTATGAACCTGTGAAGCTATTACATGTCCTTTGTGCATGGTTAATTGAGTAGCTCTTCCATTTCAATTAGCTATCATGCTGTTACAGTGTCCCGTGACTACAAGCAATATGTATCCTGTTATTGTATACTGTACATGCCAATAGACGATACCTTTTGTTTGCATGCTATAACTGTTATGCTGTGTAGAATATCTGACATATCTACCTACAATACAGTACATTACACATATTTTACATATTATCCCATAATGCAAAGCATACTTGCACAGCAGGACCACCTTAGGCATGTTATTGTCATTATATGCCCATATACATGCCTACTGTGACAGTATATCAACATATACTATCCCCTACTATGGCACGTACTTGTTGGACATACCCTACCACTGACGGTGGGTGGTATGGAATTGTTCTGTTTAAAGCCCTCATGTAGCATCTCTTGTGGTGTCTGTGATGTTTACCTTGTGGCCCACAGCAGGACACACAATTTCTACAAGCATTACTATGCTCAGCAAGACATCACTACATAATACCTTTTCCCATTTTATGCATCGCAGACACTTTTAATTAATACAAAACAGGCTATACATACACTAACATACTAAGTGTTCTACATACCTTGTTAGCGTTCCGAACTTTCATAAATATCTCTCTTACACCTTTACTGTTTAAACAGTTCTATGGTATGAGCATACGGTTTGAATGTCTGGCAAGTCATCCTTATATACGTCGATACCTGTAACATGTGGTTTCCTGCCGCCAATTGGTGTTCCTGAGTAAATTATTACATGCACATCAGCTGTGCAGCTACTCCATTCACCAATTACACTGCAACAGTTGTGTATAATTGAATTCTCCACTTGGGCATTGCCCTTTTGCCCTACCTTCGGGGAGACAGCCTGTATGTGTTTTGTTGTCTGGAATTGCAACTGCTATTTATAGATACATGGATATTTTGGATTCATGTTCCCCGTGGATTATGTGTGACGGCTAGAGTATATGGTTCTACATGTGAGTGTACCTGTCATCTTAACTGTCTGATAAGGGACTATTGCAAACAAAGCTTGTAACATCGCCGTCTGTTCCATTATACAACAGCTACGATTTCACATGGTGCCTTTACAAATGTGTCTCTCACAAGGTATGTTAACGCTTCTGCAGATGTAATTGAGTGAGTGGATGTTTGTGATGTTATTACAGTCTGTATTGCTATTGTTTCATGTGTGGGAGATGTAGGTGAGTGTACATAGCATATACAGGTTTGTGGGGACTGCATTTCTACTTATTCCATATATGTGTGTGTGGGCTCCTTCCTTAATTGAAGACCTATCAGTTAGTAGACTGAAACTATGGTTGTTACGGGCTTATACATTGGGCCGTTGTTAATTGGTTTCTATATAGTATGCAGGTGAGGTTGATACTTCCATACCTCCAGAAATACAGTGATATGTAAAGGAATGTTACTAAATGACAGCTGTCTCATGTATTTCTGTCACAGATATTTGCACTCATTGCAGTTGTGTTGGTGACTGAACCTCTTTGGCATTGGTTGCCAACTTTTCAAATGGCCATAGTGGGACATTTGCAGGACACACATCAGTGTTTACAGGCCGACACATACCCACGGTCAGTACACAGGATAGCACATACTTTTATCCTGAATACATACTTATTCTTGTAGCACCTAGCTACTTATCATGTTTCATGTAACATTTACGTTTTTTAGATACAGGCATAACTATTTAATGCAACTATTACATAATATATGGGACATAATTATGTCCTACAATCTCGGACATTTGCCCTTTTTAATATTTTTTGTCAGGACACAACTGATCAGGGAGGGGCTGTCCCTCTTAAAGTGGGAAAGGTGGTAACGGTATGCCTACGGCCAGCTATAACCACACCTACCGTAATGATCTACCTCCATGTTAGCACTAACAGACACACGATGCAAACACACACACACACACATTACAGTCCCACAGAAACGTACATGGCACCCTCAACACACACATACACAGACTACGGCAATCACAAACACAGTTGAACACAGTACCTACATGGACTGCAACACCGGCAGCGATAACTAAATGTCCCTTAATATTGTGATAATATTATACGCGGTTCTAGTGTTCCGGTACTGTGTTCTTTCGGTCTTTCAGCCTTGTGATTACATGTGTCGATATGTGACACATTCAATAGTTGGCAGTATCCTATTTATTTGTACCTCCATGGTTGTGTACATGCCATTGACCTATCTACATATTTGCAGATATAGGTGAATCTGTATATATCAACATATATCTCTCTATCACCCTTTCTATCTCTATTATGTA
This sequence comes from Protopterus annectens, assembly GCF_019279795.1. NCBI lineage: Eukaryota > Metazoa > Chordata > Ceratodontiformes > Protopteridae > Protopterus > Protopterus annectens. The sequence goes on along the minus strand of NC_056738.1, from coordinate 296,075,262 downwards.
TATATATATATATATATATATATATATATATATATATATATATATATATATATATGACAGAGAGAGTGACAGGCAGAATACACCTTTCATTGTGTACATGTCGGTGCATACTGTTACCTGGACTCCGCACATTTGTGTTTGAACCTGTCACATTACACACCTGCTGTTGGTACATCTTGGGTAGCTTAGTGTTAGGTGATTGTGTACATGATTGTGTGTTCTACTCCTGGCAGTGGTCATTTTACCCTTCAGGGCAGGCACTATTAGTACAGGGGTGAATAATGCTGGTTTCACCTGTTGTGGACATCACTGACCATGATCTGAGCGATATTCAGAGAAGCTTAGCCCTGTTTCACGCATATCCGTATAGTCATATTTAAACGACGCTTACCAGCACTGGGCAACGCATATTCCCACTAACATGTGCTAAACATGATCTGATGACCTGCATCCAACATGCATTATTCGTGCCTTCAGGATTATGTTACATCCCTTGCAGGATGTGGGACCGGGAACATGCATGACAGTCACTGCATTTACCACTTGGGCATCTGGGATTTGTACACGTGTTATGGCATTTTGTATGTGGACTGTACTACGGCTGTTACTCCATACTGTGATCAAATGGGTAACTCAGTTAGTTTACATATGGATGAGACCTATTAATGGTATGTCCAAGTGATGTTTAATGGATGTGCTCCAGCATTGGGTATGTATGTCACAGTGAGCCACACACTATAATGTGCTACAACGTCACACAACCGTAGGTGGATGCTGGGGTGACAGATACCTGTCATGGGTACACCCCATGCTTTGCCACTACATCCATGATTACATTATATGGAGCCCCTCATTAACGCACCAGGGAATCCATGCAGAGTGTGTGGGGAACAGTGATTACACACATGGATCCCGCAATTGGCTCTGCTTCACTGAGCGACAGTTGGTTACTCGATGTGGTGGTGACAGCAGACACTGTTTGCCTCAATTGTTGAATGGCCTCTGACAATCGGGCGTGTACGTACCGATGTATCTAGGAACCTATACACACAGTACCAACATATGCTGATAGATGCGTGTACTGTTCAGGTGTTGACATTCCTTGTTCCAATAGCTGTTGTGTGTACAATGGTTGAGGGCTGCCTATGTAGGATTCACACAGTAGGCCACCTATACATTACAATTTACAGGTGGTCGTGTGTGTGTGCCATCCATTTTACTGTGTGTGCAGGTGGAGAGGTGTGTCAGTCCATAGGAGCCTACACTGTCAGAGTATGTGCTATATTTTCCCTCTTTGCCAAGGCATAGGCATATTGGGCATGCCTCCGTCTGCCTACTGGGGCTGGCACAGGGTTTCCATGGTCTAAATCCCTCTATGCCTGTGATGGCCTTGGCAATTGCGGTGGACTGTGAGGGCCTTCACCATTTTGTCCCTGCTGCAGCTGTTTCCGCAGGATCATATTATGTAACATGGCACATACTATGAGGATGTGGGCACACGTGCCTGGAGAGTACTGCAAGGCTCCACCAGATATGTCCAAGCAATGGAACCGTGATTTCAGCATCCTGAACACATGCTCTATGATAATTCTGGTTTGTTCGTGTGCCTCATTATGGCGTTCTTGCATGGGTGTGTGTGTGCATTTCTGATGGGAGTCATCATCCACGGCTCCAGTGCATAGCCAGCATCCCCCACATGGTGGCCATGTGGGATGTCCACCTTGACAAATACCTGATACAGCTGTGAGGCATGCCAGATGTGGGAGTCATGGTAGCTTCCAGGGCTGCCAGCACACACATCCGTGATAATGCCCTGGGCATTGCACATGACCTGGCAGTTGATGGAGTGGTATCCCTTGCAGTTTGTATAGCGCCTACCATGCTCACCAGGTGGTGACTTGATATGTATGTGCATGCAGTCTATCGCACCCAGTACCTCCGTGTAGTTTGCCACATGGTAGAAGAGACGCATATTGCTGGCCAACTCCTCCTGAGTTCGGGGGAAGTATATATGCTCATTGGCATGTGGTAACATGGCATCCAGAAACTGGTGTAGTATCCTGGATGCTGATGCCTGTGAGATCCCCATTATATCTCCAGTTGGCCTTGGAAAGGTACCTGTGGCTAGTATTCACAAGCTTACACATACCTTTGTGTCCACTGAGATGGGTTCCCCTCTGTTGTTTCTGGATCTCAGGCGTGGCCGGCACAGCTCAACTATTTGCTGTAAGATGTCCCTGTCTACCCTGTAACACTCTACTATCTCCAGATCATTTAGCGCCTGGTAGGTTAGCCTTGGTCTGAATACTCTTCTCCTCCTCCAGGGCCTGTGGTGGTTGTCAACATCATCCTCCACAACACCGTCAGTCTCTAACACATGGTGATGAATCACAGCTATGGCAGCTCTCAACATGTACATTGTAAAAGTTCCCCATATGTTTACACCTATGGTGCAGTGTTTGGGAATACACAGGTGTGTGTGTGGGCTGCTTTCACGCTTTATACTATAGTGCTGTGAACACCGATTATGTCATAAGGTGTGTATGTACAATTGTAGCTACAGGGTATCTTATGTGTTTTATGACAGGAACTACTATTGTGGTGCCTTTGGTGTTGAATTACATTGGCTGCCGTGGATTACCTCTTGTCCTTCCCTTTAAATTTCTTCATGTTTCACCTCCCATTTTTCTGGCATGCATCCAGCAGCCTGATTTCATTTGTACTTTCCTACACCTGGCTTATCTTGCGTAATGTGTTCTATGACCGGTCTATTGCAGGTTTGCTTTGCTCTGCTATGACAGTTCTCTTTTCTTTGCAACCCGACACCTCCCCAATCCTGTTTTGCAGGTTTCTGTGAGCAGACTTGTCAGCTGCCGTCGATTGCCCGCTGTGAGTTAATAGGTGTTAATTGCTCAGTTGTACTCCAATTACCCTACTGCAGCATTTCCTTATTTTCTTCCCCTGACCTTCCTGTTTGAGCTATGGTGCGTAGCGTGTGCATCCGCTTACCAGGTTTCAAGCACGTTTTCCTCCTCGTACACATGCGCTTTTGGGCACCATATGTGCTCTCAGCTAAACTATGCTATACCTACCTCCCCACCCCTGTCCTGCGGCTTTGCTTAGCAACAGCCAGGCCGGATTTGCATTGCTCCAATGTGCTTACAGCTACGGTGGCACACCCCACTGCTGATGTCATGTATACCTCTAAGCCACTCCTCAGTGTTGTAGTGCTGAGCCATATGGTACATCCTTAGTCCGGCGGGACGTTTGCAATTCACTATTACCTGCCTCATTTGCATGGCACTGACTACTAATTCCTAGTTACCGCACTGAACACTGTTACAGACCCTTAGCAACCCTTGCAGCTTGGTTGTGGTGTACCATGCATACCACTGAGTATTATGGTGAAATCATGATTTGTATTACATTGCGATTTTATGACATTTGTATATATTTTCTTTGTGTTCCCATTTGCGCACACATGCCCTGCGGTTGTACTTTGCGTTACTGTGGACATGACATTAAATGTTGTTTTTTTGGTGTTGTGCATCTTTTCTTATGCCATTGGCTGTATATTTAGCCATTGGCATATGTTAACTTTGTAATACATGAGTCTGGTCCGCTTTCATAGCTCCGATGTTCTGTTTGCAAAAATGTAAACCGTATTTTTTTGTTTACATTTCTGTGGGCTTACACTACACCTGCACCACTTCATGAATCGCTATGTACCTTCATTGGCATGGTGTGGCACTGTGCATGGGGTGATTATATATATGTATATATATATAAGCCGAGGACTGCGCAGATCTGGCGTATGCCGGTAGTGCACGTGGAATTGGATCGTACCTGAATCACTCTGTGGCCATGTTTGGCGTTATACCACCTACGCTATGCTTGCGCCTGGCACAAACTTCATGAATCCCGGAGAAAGGTTCTATCACCCAACCTCGCCCTGATACAATGGGCCTCATCGGTGGCAATGTAAGTGACTTATGTAGCTTAGGAATACCATAAAGAACCGGAATAACTGGAGTTGAAACAGTAAAATAGTTAAATATATCTAAATCAATATCACCTTGTGCTTGTAAATCATATATGAACATATTCACATCACTAATAATTTTTTTAACATCAGCCATGGTAATCTCCTTAAATGTTTGTCATCCAAAAATTTATACATGGATTTCAAATATTTAATTCTACCTATTTAAATAATACGAAATGAGTGTAATATGTCACAAAATTCTATAAGATATGTTTTGACATATAATAATTTAACAAAATACGTCAAGCAAATAATTGAGAAAAATTGGCGTATACTTATGGCTCAACCTGAATTAAGTAAACTTTTGGGAACTGCTCCAAGATTTGCACACAGGAATATGCAGAATTTAAAGAGAAGGTTATGTTATAAGGATTTTGCAATGACTTTAATACCATCAGTTATGGCAAATAGAATGGGTACAGTTCCTTGTTATTCTTGTAGTTGCTGTAATGACATTTGTAGTGAGAAAATGTTTATACATCCACAAAGTAAAATTAGGTTTGACATACATTGTTAATCAACATGTAAAACTGTTTTTGTTGTGTTTTTGGCTACCTGTACACAATGTTCTGGATTCTATGTTGGCAAATGTTCACGATCTTTGAAAGAAAATTATAGAACATAAATCAGAAATGAGAAGGCATATTCTTTTTTTTTCAAAAGAAGGCATATTCTTACGAATACTTTAGCACAACATAGGAGTGATGAGAATGAAAAGCACAACTTTAAGTTAAAAGTCTTACAAATAATAGATAGAAGCTTAAGATTAGGCAATATTATTAATAAACTGGACATTGCTGAATACAAGTGGATTGTTAGGTTAAATGCTGATAAAAAACCTGGGTTAAATAATATGGTTACTATCAAGCCAATGTTGGAATTTAGGCAAAAACAATATCATTAAGTATGTTTTATTATATACTGTTTTATTCATAATGTTTCAGTGATAGGCCACAATTGGTCTGTTGTATATGCTGTATTAGTGTCATGTTTTATAATGGTGCTTTATAGTAAGTTCTAAACATCTATTTAATATAAGTATAATTATGTTTTAAATATAGTAGTAGTATGACTTTTAACATCTTGATTGATTTTTTATGCATTGTTTTTCATAGGTTGGCTATGTCATGCGGTGTTTTGTCTGTTTTGACTATATAATGTGAATATGTTTAATTCAAAATGTATTAAGTAACACTGAGGAAGGGATACTCCCGAAAGCTTTGTTTTCTGTTTTAGAAATAAAGTGAGTTTTCTATCTCATTCGTTTTTTAACTGTAAAGTGTTTGCCATAATAAATTCCCCAGATGACACAAATATTCTCTAGAAAGGACTCTACGAGACAGATGTGTTGTGTCCGAATCATGGCCTCAAGCTCAATGTGGAAGAATGCATAGTAATCCAATTTGGTGAAAACAAAGTACCCACAAACTACCACATAGGTGTTACCCCCTAAAAACTGACAAGGTAATAAGGGATCTGGGGACACAAGTAGATGGTCATTTTCCTTTGACAACCATGTTGCCAAAGTGATTAGGATATCCTATGTAGCCCATCTAATCAACAAAGGGTTTGCCTCAGGATAAAAAGAGGTAGTGGTGGCCTTCTACTCTTAAGTCATCAGACCCATCATTGAGTACAATGCACCATTTTGGATGTACTCGACTAAGCATATCCAGCAGCTGTAGAGACCACAGAGGTACCTCACCAAGAGGAATACTGGTCTCAAACCATTGTGTTATGCAACACAACTGGTAAAACTACATCTGTTCTCCGTTGTGTACCGCCTACTCAGAGGCACACTCTGCCTAACATACAGAGCCATGTCCAACACACAACTGTTGAACATGTTCCATCTACTGATAACAAAACTGAGTCACACTACACACTCCAGGGATATGAATCTCATCACAACAACGACTACAACATGCTGGTGGGAAAGAGTACCATCCCAGACAATTGCCTTACTGTGGAATACAGTCCCAATGTACATCAGACTGAGGCCCTCGCTGACACTCTTCAATAGGAACCTTGATGAGTGGATGGGAAACAGACAATTCATGCCAGGCATTACATCAGCAGCCCCTCTAGAAAGGGTCTTGGGGTACTAACTATTAGAATTAGGGCTTAGGAGTCTTCCCAATGGGGTGGTGAAAGCTGCACAACTTGCCTAGGCTAATATATGCCTTCGTGAAAATAGTCTACTACATACCTATGAACCTACGTGACAGGTACATGTCTACAGATAGTAGATGTGTACTTCATTGTACAGTCATGTTGTACAGCAGGCACATGGACCACATACACTGTAATTCTTACAGATACTGGTGGCTGTTATTTACAGTGGGTGAGATGTGCACCTCATGTCTTTTGTGCCATTGGGATGTGTGCTGAGTGGGACAGTCCTGGATGGCTCTCTGTCACAGTCACCCTCTTACACACATCTCTGCCCATCCATCTTTGGCTTATTATACTGTGTTCCCCCTCCATATATATAGGTACTTAGGTAGGTAATAGGCTATCTGCCTGAAGGCATATATTAGTATGGTCAGAGTGTGCAGCTATCACCACACATGGGGTTAGTTCCCTAGGCCTCTGTGTAGTGGAGCTGATGAAGTGATCTATGGTGCGACAGTTCAGTTTCACATACACTCATCAAGGCTCCTCTGGAAGAGTGTCAGTGAGAGACTCAGTTTAATGTAGGTTGGGAGCCTGTTCCAAAGCAAGGGAAGTCTGTGAGTTAGTAATGTATCCCTCCAACATGTTCTATTTATTGTTGTGATGATGATATCCCTAGAGCATGTGGCACAGTGAGCTTGGGTTTACTTCAGATAGCGCATGTACATCAGTTCTCCATTGGACATGGACCTGTCTGTTGGGCAGAGATTGCCTGAGTAGACAGTGTGCAAAAGAGTACAGATTGAGTTAACTTCAGTCTTGTTGCATGGGGCAACTGTTTGAGGCCATTAATCCTCTTGTTGAGGTACTTCAGTGGTCTTTCCAGCTGATGAAGATGCCTAGTCAGATTCATCGCAAGTATGCCGTGATACTCTCTAATGTGTCTGATGACTGATGAGTAGAGGGAACCTCCTGTGACCTACATGCAAAGACCTTGGCAATTTGTGGGAACACATAGCATGATTTTCTAACCATTTTGTGAATGTGTTTCTGGAAGTAGAGATGACTATCCACATGTGTCCATAGATCCCTTATTATTACCTCCATATTTAGGGTGTTGGCACCTATGTGGTATTTGTATGACTGTAGCTCGAGGCCATAATTTTGACACCACATCTGTCTCACTGAGACCCTTTTTAAGCATGTCTCTGTTGTCCCAAACATCGATTATGACAACCTTTTTGCAGTCATCCACAAACTTTGCTAACCATAGCCCTCATGTGATTGACTGTATTTCTGAAAAGTATACACCAGACAGGAGGGGTCCCAGGACTGAGCCATGGGGGACAGCAGCTGTTACCAGATTACAATCCAACAGGGAGACCACAATTTTTACCTTGTGGGATCTATCTGTGCCCCAGTTGGCAATCCATCAGATGACATACGTGTTTATGCACAGGTTGTGGATTTTGTGGATACATCATGTGTGTGGGATGTTGGAAAATGGCTTTTCAAGGTCTATGTAGGCCATGTGTAGCTCATTTCATTGATGTATGCCCTGGGTGACTGCTTTGAAAACTGTCTAGCAGGTTTAGGAACCATGATCTGCCCCTGACCAAACCAAAATGGGTAGGGTTGGGTGTTTGTATGCTCCCAATAGCTCTGTTTATGAGTTCCATAATGATGGACTCCATAGCCTTGCAGATCAGGCTTATTAGGCTTATAAGACAATAGTTCCCATGGTCTGTTGCGTACCAATACTTGTGGAGTGTGCCAAACGTTGCTGTAATCCATTCACCAGTTTCATATCCTGTACAGAGGGTGAGTCTCAACAGACTGTTCAGGTGCAGGGTCTGTTTGTTTTGGTGTTCACATATGACACAGCCAGAGAAACCATGTCATCCCATAGACACCGTGTTTTTAGGTTTGGATAGAGCTGTTTAACCATTGTACATGTGATTTCTGGGTTTTCACAATCTCCAGGTATTAAAACAACAAAACAAGCAAAACGGCTGTATTCTCCTCGTAGAAAAGTTTATTATGTTAGCACTTTCGTTTGAATAAATTTCCAAACTTCCTCCGACATCCTTTTTAGTTGGTACAACAATTTATTTCCTTAGAGAGATGGAAGGACTTAAAACTAAGTTTACCAGTAGATACTACACGAATGAAGAGATTGAGGAGAATTTCTCTGGAATAGATAGGCTCAGAGAGGGTAGAGCTCAGCCCTATTTTGGTAAACAAAGTGATGAGTCAGCTATCTCAGGAACAGTACAAGCTAGTAATAATATCAGAATCCCTCTACATTATACACAAGACATCAATAATATCAAGGATATTTACAGGAAACATTGGGATGTCCTACTAACAGACCCTATGATTTCTAGTATAATAGATGAGGCCCCCAAGTTTTCTTATAGAAACAAATCGAATCTGCATAGGATGCTCTGTGGTCCGAATAGAGTTGGAAATATAATGTCAGATGGTCTAGATGGGGCTACTAGAAAGTGTCAGAAATGTAACCAATGTAAATATGTGAAAGAATGTAATACTTTTACACATCCTGTCACAGGGCAGCTTTTTACATTCACCATGTCAGCAACATGCAACTCTAAACATGTCGTGTACCTGGCTACATGTCAATCTTGCCCAGCATTTTATGTGGGCAAGACTGACCGTAAGTTTAAAGAGAGGATTAGAGAACATATATATAAGATTAGGATATCCTGCACATCCAATGCCCTCTCTAAACATGTAAATAACACATCAATAGAACATAAGTTTCTATTCCAAGTTATCTATGTGAACAAACCGGGATAAGGAGAGGGACTTGAGTAATCTTACTGAACAAATGGAAGCCAAATGGATTATTAGGTTTAGAGCTGATCAGCCCTGGCATTAATGATAGGGTCTCTATTAAACCCATACTTAAAGCCAGGAAACTTAAATAAAATATAAATACAAAAATAGTGAGTATTTTTCATCACTCACAATTTATAAATAACGCAGCTATTTGTGAATATTTGGATTGCTATGTACTGCCATCCTATTATGTAGCAGGTTATCTATGGTAACATTATATTACTATATAATGATGTCATGTCACAACAATTTATGGTATTTTTAACCTATATTATTGCACATTGTGTGGATGTATCATTAGTGTATATAGTGTCAGTGTTTATGAGGCCTTTTACATATATATTTTTATATATATATCTTTATATATATGTACTTAGTGTAGGCAATGACCTCATAGATATGTGGATCATTTTACACATTTTTATATATAATTCAGTGACACTTTTTGGTGGTAAATTTCTGACTTCTTGAGACTTTTACATCATGACATCAATGTTGGTTCGGTTCCATCTACTGTGGTGGGTTGAATTGTTCTTAATAATAATATTTTTAACATATTAGATATTTCCTACTAGATGTATAAATCAATATATATATATGCTTTTCATATATATATTTTAGTGATAATGTTTGATGGTAAATTTCTGACTTCATGAGAGTTTACACCATGATACAAATATTAGTAGTTTTTTATTTATTGTGGCATCTTGAATGGATTTCTGATGCATAAGTGCTTTCACTAACAATAATTTTAATAAATTAGATACATTTCTTAGCAGTAATTTTATTTTATTGTGTATGCAATTATATGTTTTTTGTACAATGACAGTGTTTTGCTTTGGAACTACATAAAGTCAGCTTTTGCGTAACTATCACTACATATCTTTTATATATACCTTTTTATATATATTTTCTATTTAAAATGTCTTTAGACTTTGAATTAGTAGTAACAGGAAATGGCATTTCCATTACTGTGATGCTCTGTCAGTTTAAAATTTTAACAGGAAATGACATTGTTGCTACTGTGATGTTTTGTTATAAATATGAGTGCTTTGTCAGTCTAAATTGTTTAACGGCCTGATGAAGACCTAGTTGAAAGCGCTTGCCGATTTTTATATGAATAAACTACCTTGGATATACTCTGTTGAACGCTTGGTTTGTCATTGAAGGTTCCAAGCTATTGTTCCTCTGAAGTTTTGCTCTTGAATCAGGTACTTTATTTGAATTAACTGTTGACTCCATCTACAAGCAGATAGCTTATTTTTGTATGCACTGACTTGCATACTGGCGTTGAATAACAAGCCTGCATTGCATTTACTTGCTTTCTTTGTTATACGACTTTGGATATGTCCCGTTGAACGCTTGAGGTGCTGAAGAGTTTTCAAGCCATTGTTCCACGGAAGCCTGATACAGTACTTGGTATACTTTTGCTTTTTACGGTGATACTGACTAACTGGTAACTCTATCTGTACGCAGCTAGCGTATTAGTGTATTTGTGTGTTATATAGACTGCTGTTGATTGATACGCTCTACGCATACTGTGCCACCACGCCTGCATTTCATACATAAAATCATTGATGTGCTATTTTTTGATTACCTTGCAATACAATAGATAAAGAACCACATATATGTACAAACACATATTGTTATGAGGGCATTAAAAACAGCTCACAATCCTTCAAAATTAATTTCTTGTATTTTTATATTTTTAAAAAATGAACATAATTTATTATTTACCTATCCAGTTGTTTAAGTTTTAAAGTGCACATAATAGAGGCATATTCATTAAGACCTGGGAAAATGTGTGCAAAAGTCCGAATCTGCCATAAAAGTTATTTTTCCTCTAGTTTAAGTGAAATGGAGGAATGTCGAAGTCTGGCCGATGTCATCAATGCCAATATATACTGATTGGCAATAAAATTAACATCAGGGACAGAGAATACCGAATAAGTAGCAAATATAACTGTGAGACTAAGGGGATAGTTTATGCAGCATTATGCCAACAATGTCAGTCTTTTTATATAGGGAAGATGGAGAGAACAATGAGACAAAGACTATATGAACATGTCTATCATATTAATAAAGGAAATAGAACCAATGCACTGGCTAGGCATATACTAGAGTTCCCTACTCATATATTTCGGTTTACAATTTTACACCAAGAGCAATATAGCATAAGAGGGGGACCATGGACACTTAAACTAGAGGAAAATTAACTTTTATGGCAGATTTGGACTTTTGCACACATTTTTCCAGGTCTTAATGAATATGCCTCTATTAAGTGCACTTTGAAACATAAACAACTAGATAGGTAAATAATAAATCATATTCATTTTTTTAAAAATATAAAAATATAAGAAACTAATTTTGAAGGATTGTGAGTTTTTAATGCCCTCTTATAACAATATGCGTTTGTACATATATGTGGTTCTTTATGTATTGTATTGTAAGGTAATCAAACAATAGCACATGAAATGATTTTATGTAGTTTTAAATTCATTCAACATATAGGGTAGCAATATTAACTTAATTTGGGATGTATACCTTTAATTCTTTATGGAATGTTTTTTAGTTGATTTGTTGATTGATTCAATGATGTCATTTATTTGAATGTTAATATAAATTGCTGTACCGACTAAAATGGATGTCTAAGGAAGTTTGGAAATTTATTCAAATGAAAACACTAACATAATAAACTTTTCTACAAGGAGAATACAGCTGTTTTGTTTCTTTTGTTGTTTTAAACAGTTTTTATTGTTCGTGGTTTGTTTGGAGTTTATTATGGCAAACGGAGCTGTAACAACCTCAAAGTCTTTATTTACCCAGGAAGAAATTGGCTTCTCAGGAAGTAATGATAATGAGGCAAATGCTGTGGGTAATTTGACTATCTTGGTTCAGCAACTATTGGACAGAGTTGATACTCTGTCTAAAAAATTTGAAGCAAAGGACAACGACATCCGTATTTCACCTACAGCTTCACAAGGTGGCTCCGCCACCAACAGACAAGGTTTGACTTATGCAGAACTTTCTAATATTCGGTTGAATAATAATAATGTGCCTGGGCATGACACTAGTATATTTAACAATGTTTTAAACCACAATAATAGCCAAGAACATGCATGATATCAACCTGAATCACTGCCGTTTTTTTCAGAATACCTTAAAACACCAGTTTTCTTCGGCAGTGTTAATGACAATAATTCTAATGGACAGGGTTCTTTGGCTACTAACAATCCTTCAATTATTGTTAACCTTAATGAATTTGATAAAAAATTACTAAAATATTGGAAGCTCCAGTTGGAGATTAGTTACCTACAAGAGTGCACTAATCAAGGATTAGTGCCCAAGGCACTACTTCAGTGGCGATACCCTGTTGGACTCATCTCAAAATCAAGTTTCCACCATGAGCTAATTAATTTATTTGACAGACAAGGAATATAATTATTGGGTGTTCTGATCAAACAATATGGTACACAAGTGGATGCTCTTAAATGTGAGTTAGAAGGGCTAGAGCGGAACATTACATCGGATGCAGACTTTGATAAGTATAAATTTGACTACAGCCGCATTTACACTTCTATCGATTCTGTCATAAAACGAGCAACAGGAATCAAGAAAAAGAAACTGAACAGGGATGTGCATGCATATGCACAAGGCACTGCCTATCCCCTGCCCCCACAATTTTCTAAATTTATTGGAGAATGGGAGGTTAAAATGGTCAACACCTCCCTGACAACAACGTAGATGATGTCGCCAATGATGACACTGTGCAGACCCAGCAACTGAGGAGGAGTGAGAGAAACAGGAACAGTGTGAATACAAACTATGCATCAGCTAGTACTCCAAATGATGCCAATGGCCAGGATTTTCAGGTTGTTTGTCGGAACACATTCCAACAACAACAGAATATCAGAGTCCAGGGACAACAACAACAGCGAAAGAAACAGAACCGCCGAAGGCAGTAGCCCATAGCTCTTTAATGAATCCAACTACTTTTGTAAGTACACAATGCAACTTTAAAGTGTTTAATTACACAGACTTTTGTATTGATATGAAGTTTGTTGATTTGTTATCAAAAGGGCTAATGTTTGTTCCAGATAAAAAAGCAAATTTAGCAAGAATGATTCTAGACTTAAAAATATTTGTCCAGAAATAGAACCTATCTGTTCTCATGGGCAATACTCCTACTTTAACCCATGATATAAAGGTTTACAGCTTATTTAATCCACCTTTTCATGCAACTATTGCACTTTCTGAACATATTTGCGAAATGGATTTAAGAACTGGTTTATATAAAGACAATTATAAAAATGACTATGTTAATATAACTTCTGAGGAACTGGACTTTTTAACATCTTTAAAGGTACATAGAATTAGAGTCATGAAACCAGATAAAGGTGGGGGACTTATATTCATGTATGAAAATGATTATTTATAAAAAATGCTCAGTGTTTTAAATGAAGATTCTTATTGTATGATAAGAATTAATGAAGTAAATATGGCTTACAGGCATATACATAATACTATCAATGATTTGTTTTTGGAGGGAAGTATATCTTTGGACTGTTTGCATTACTTAATCATGGCAGCGCCAAAAACACCTGTTTTATTTGGCTCTCCCAAGATACATAAAAGCATATCTAACCCACCCTTCAGACCAATAGTTGATGGGAGGGGATCAATTGTGTATGCTTGTGCAAAATATGCAGATAATAAATTAAAACCAATAATTAAAACTGAAGAACAAATTTGCCCAGACTCATGGGGATTTTTGGATGGAATCAATAAACTGGAATTTAATGAGAATATTAAGTTTTTAACGGTGGATATAAAAGATTTTTACACCGTAATCCCACAGGACTTGGGCTTGGAATGGGTTAGAAACCTACTTACCATAAAAGGAGTTGATAACAATGAAATTTATGTTTTAGAAACACTGCTACAATTGGTTTGGGCAATAACTTTATGCTCTTTCATGGACAGACTTACAAACAAATAGGTGTTGCTATGGGCGCACCCTGTGGGGGCAGTTTTGCCAACTGTGTTTTGGCATACTGGGAGCATGAATTTTTGTTTAAATATCAACTCTTTCAAGAACATACGACCTGGTATACTAGATATCAGGACGATATGTTCTTTTTGTGGAAAGGAGATGTTACTTCTGTTTCACCTTTCATTGTAGAAATCAAAAAAATAACTAATTTTTTGGATTTCACCAATCAATTTGAGACTGAAGCTATTGACTTCTTGGATGTCTTGATATCAAAGGACAAGAACAATAAAAGATATAAAATGGTTATATATAGAAAACCTACTTATTCAAACATATTTTTACATTTTTCAAGCAGCCATCCCTTTCATCAGAAAAAAAGCAGTAATGAAAGGGCATTTAGTAAGAGCTGCAAGGATGGTTTCCATGGAAGATGATTTTTCTAAAGAATGTAACCTCCTTAGAAAAATGTTCAGTAGTAGGGGTTATCCAACTAGCTTATTTGACCAAATTTGTAAAGAAGTAATAACAAAAAGAAACACTGGGCATGTTAAGCCTATTTTGATCAAAGGCTATCATCTCATAGAGGATAGTCCTGTTGTTAATAATATTATAGCTAATAATAAAGTAGATAATATAGGCCCTATGTTTATAACAACATATTCAAATGATGCAAGAATTGTTTTGAGCATATTGTATAAAAATTGGAACTTAATTACAGAAGATGTGCATATAAACAAAAAGTTTGCAACATCTTTAAGAATAACTTACAGACGTGGACAGAATTTAAAAGACCTACTAGAATTGCAAAATAATCTTGTTGCAAGAATTGGAGGAATGTCGAAGTGTGGCGGATGTCATCAATGCCAATATATACTGATTGGTAATAAAATTAACATCAGGGATAGAGAATACCGAATAAGAAGGAAATATAACTGTGAGACCAAGGGGATAGTTTATGCAGCATTATGCCAACAATGTCAGTCTTTTTATATAGGGAAGACAGAGAGAGCAATGAGACAAAGAATATATGAACATGTCTATCATATTAATAAAGGAAATACAACTAATGCACTGGCTAGGCATATACTAGAGTTCCCTACTCATAAATTTTGGTTTACAATTTTACACCAAGAGCAATATAACATAACACAGGGACCATGGGCACTTAAACTACAGGAAAATGAACTTTTATGGCAGATTTGGACTTTTGCACCCATTTTCCCAGGTCTTAATGAATATGCCTCTATTATGTGCACTTTGCAACTTAAACAACTAGATAGTTAAATAATAATTTATATTCATTTTTTAAAAATATAGAAATATAAGAAATTAATTTTGAAGGATTGTGAGCTGTTTTTAATGCCCTCATAACAATGTGTTTGTACATTTATGTGGTTCTTTATGTATTGTATTGTAAGGAAATCAAAATATAGCACATGAAATGATTTTATGTAGTTTTAAATTTATTCAACATATAGGGTAGCAATATTAACTTAATTTTGGATGTATACCTTTAATTCTTTATGGAATGTTTTTAATTGATTTGTTGATTGATTCAATGATGTCATTTATTTGAATGTTAATATAAATTGCTGTAGCAACTAAAAAGGATGTCTGAGGAAGTTTGGAAATTTATTCAAACGAAAGCGCTAACATAATACACTTTTCTACGAGGAGAATACAGCCCTTTTGCTTGTTTTGCTGTTTTAAACAGTTTTTATTGTTCGTGGTTTGTTTACCATCTCCAGGTATGGTAATGGGCCCTTTTGTCAGTGAGGGGGGGGGGTAAATATGTATGAAACTGTCTGACAAGATGTTGGCAATGTCAGTCATGTACATGTATTCATTTACAGTTTGCACTGACTCAGACAATATATGAGTTTACATTGATATTTATGACATAGCAAAAGAAAGCTTCATGGTTCTGTATGGACTCTTTGGCAATATTTTTGCCAGAACATGGCTTGGATAATGTTAGGAGTGCTCATTGTTTCTTGATTATACTGATCGGAGATTTATTGATTTTCTTTGGATTTTCACTTTCTTTGAACAACTTAAGTACTTGTAGTACATAGTTTGATTATAACAGAGGTCCAATATATTATATGGGTCTGTTTTCATATCACTGTGTGCACAAGTCAGGATTGGTGAATAGTGACAAGTGTTTGGAGTAAGAACTGCAACTGGCAGATATGTGTGGCCCACTGCTGTACTCAGACATGGCCTAAGTGTGTGAGCATGCCCAGTATGACTTTTAGTATGTTGCTGACTGAAATTTGCTAAATTTGGTTGTGTATGAGCATGCCCACTATGGGCATATATACTATATGTGTGTGAAAAATCAAGTTGTTTTCTATTTCAGGGCTCACCTTTGTGT
Organism: Protopterus annectens; assembly: GCF_019279795.1. Lineage (NCBI taxonomy): Eukaryota > Metazoa > Chordata > Ceratodontiformes > Protopteridae > Protopterus > Protopterus annectens. The sequence goes on along the minus strand of NC_056738.1, from coordinate 296,058,870 downwards.
TGTACATCGACAGGAAGCACGCTGTGCCTGCAGGGCTTCCATGAGTCAATTTGCATAGACTTATAAACATTTCTACATACAGGAGGGACAGCTATTATTTGTACATTTCTACCCAGGGGGGCACACCTGATTGTTACTGTGGGTGTACATTGGATGAGGGGTACACCTGACACTTATACACATTTGCTAGGACTGCACTGCTATGTCAGGTACTCCATTTCAGTCTGTACTGTTGCCTATCGTATTGGCTTGAGGCATACCACTGTACTACAGACCTTAGCTTCCAATTACACGCATATTAGTTTGTGACTTCATAGCCTACCCAACCCACATCACACTGCCTGGCCTGCTGTTATCTGTCTGCATAGGCCTGGAGGGGAGGTTACTCATATGCCTTTTCAGAGGGCATGATACAGCATTTGTTTGTGTTTGCATTTGTCTACAATTGTCCTGCTGGCTATGACTGTTAGGTATGTGACCCCCCCCCCAACTGGTATGTGTGAGTGACTTAAGTTGTGTCTGTGCCAGTGAAATGCTGTCATGGCTTAGTGGTTCAGTACTGTGACTATAGTGCACAGTATCCTGAGTTCGAGCCCTGTCACTGCTTTTTATTTTCCTGCTGGGCAGACCTGACTGGTTAAGGAACAGTAAAGCAGGTGTGAGCGTTTTCCTAACTTTGCCCAACTTTGCCCGACGTTGCCCGACGTTGCCCAACATTGAGCTGGTTAGCTCGGTGAGCAGCTATGCACAATTGTATTTAAATATGCTCAATACTGGTAACATGTGCTTAGCAGTGCTTTATATTGCTTAGAATAGGGCACTCATGCCTCAGATGGTGCTGCAGGGCTGCCTGTGCCGGATGCACATAGTACACTCCCTATGCATGTTTGAAAACAACTAATGTCAAGTTAGGCATCCCTTTTACTGTATGTGTGAGTGAGAGAGAGATGTCATTTCCAGGGTTCCTACTGAGTCAATGTATGTGCTATGCGTTTCCGCTTTGCTAAGGCCAGGGCATACTGGGCACACCTCCTTCTGCCTACTGGGGCAGGCTCAGGTTGTTCCTCCTCCGAGTCACGCTGTTGTGCCTGTGCAGGCCTTGGCAATGGTGGGGGGGCTGTTTGGCCCTGCCCCATGCTCTTCCTTCTGCAACTGTTTCTGCAGGCTCATATTGTGTAGCATGGCACATACCATAACAATTTGGGTGCATGTAGTTGGTGAGTACTGCAAGGCTCCACCAGATGTGTCCAGGCACCGGAACCATGACTTGAGCATCCCAAACACATGCTCAATTATGCTTCTTGTTTGTGCGTGTGCCTCATAATGGAGTTCTTGTTCAGGTGTGTGTGCATTGTTGATGGGTGTCATCAGCCACGGCTCCAGTGTGTATCCAGCATCCCCCACTAGGTGACCATCAGGGATGTCCCCATTGGCAAATCTCTGGTACAGCTGCATCAGATGCCAGATGTGGGAATCGTGATAACTTCCAGGGCAGCCAGCACACACATTCATTATTATGCCCTGGGCATCGGACATGACCTGGCAGTTGATGGAGGGGGAGCCCTTGTGGTTGATGTAGACCCTACCTCGCTCACCGCGTGTTGCTTTGATGCATATGTACGTGCAGTCTATTGCACCCACTACCTCAGGGTATTCTGCTATTTGGTGGAAAAGATGCATATTGCTGGCCAATGCCTCACGGGAATTGGGGAAATATACGTGGTGACCGACATGTGCTGACATGGCATCCAGGAACAAGTGGACTACCCTGGATGCTGATGCCTGTGAAATCCCCATCATATCGCCAGTTGGTTTCTGGAAGGTACCTGTAGCTAGTATTCTTAAGCCAACACATACCTTGATATCCACTGGGATGGGTTCCCCACTGTTGGTTCTGTGTGTGAGGCGTGGCCGGCACAGCTCAACAATTTGCTGCAGAAGGTCTCTGTCCACCCTATAGCGCTTCACTATCTCCAGCTCATGTAGCCCCTGGTAGGTTACCCTGGGTCTGTACACTCTTCTCTGTCTCCTCACTGTGGGTTGCTCAGCAGCATTCCCAACATCGCCACCCTCAGCACCTTTCACATGTTGGTTTATGACATCCAGAGCAGCCTCTAACATTTTGTCTGACTTAAGCTTTTTAAACTTTCTCTCTTTGTATACTGCAGTGTTGCTGAGTTCTTGGGAAAAAACAGGGGGGAATGCCGTTTGCAGAGTTTAAAGTGCTGGGCTGTGCTGGGATAGTCTGCTGCCTGTGTAATTGGCTGATTCTGATATATTTCGCCTGGCAGCTCTGCTTGTTTACTTGGTTAACTTCCTACTACTTCTTTTCCTTCCTTTTTCCTTTCTGTTTCAGCCCGGGGCAGCACCGCTCAAATAATCGCACACGCGCACACATGAGTGTACACGCTGTGTACACGTTTGCAAGAAATTTCCGATATTTTAACAGTGTGCACCTTTGGTTTCAGGTTTTCAAATAGGACAACTGTAGGCACGCCTCTTGCAAACCTGAGCAACTCAGGGCAAACACAAGCCACTGAGCTCCAATTAGCTTACAGCCTTTCTGACATACCCCCTCATGATGTCACCTATATTCTACTCTGCTACTCACCTACTCCTACACTTACACTCTTGGGACATAGCTCACATGCTGGGGAAAATTGGGATTCACTATCTTTATCCTCATTTGCATAGGATTGCCTACTAATGCATGGTTACATCTCTCACACTGAGCCCCCCCCCCTTAGCAACCACTACTCAGTGGCCATGTTGTCTTCAGTCTGCCATTCTACTGGATGGCAGGATAAGCTTCTTAGTGAAAATGCCTATTTTTGGCTATTTCTAAATTATTTTCTTGTTTTTTAAAGTGCTGCACGTTTGCGTGGTGCTGCGCTATGCTTAAACATCGGAGATCAGGGGAAAAAGTTAGATTTTAATAATTTTAAACATTTATAAATGCCAATGGCCTTATATTTGGCCATTGGCATGCTTCCTCAACTGTATGCATCCTTTATTTGGAGCTGTCATAGCTCCGTTTAGCTATTTGCAGAATGGTACTCCATTACCAACGGAGTACATTTCTGCATATAACACTAATCTTCCACGGACAGGTAAGTGTTTCCTGGATTGCAAATTTACCTCATTTACATAGCTTTCAGCAGCAAATGAGGTAATTTGCATACCATGATGCTGCCCATGGAAGAGTAGCTTTAGCAGCTCTCGTGCACGCCCCTGCTGGCTGTACCTGGATCGCACGGCAGACATATTGCCGCCGTGAGCTCCTACACTCTTCTTGCACTCCATGCAAGCTTTTGTAAATCCGACCCTATATCTTGGTTAAGTTATCCATGCCAATTTTCTTGGTGATCTCATCAAGGTCAATTGTAATATGAAAGGAGAAAAAGTCTTTTATTGACTAGTGACATTTATGGTTTATGCAGGTGACAGGGAAAGAAGCAGCGACAATTTTTTAATATAAAAAAATGAAGACAAAATGACACTGCATCAATAGGAACATTTATAGAAACTATTTTATGCACCTGTTGTGAATTTCAAAGACAATGCTTTACACAGGTTAGCAGAATGGTATTTGGACCTCTATGTCCACTCATTTGTAGATTTAGTTTAGCAAATAAAGGAAGGGCTACGTTTTTCAATTCTGTTTGTGTTTCACATGTCAAGTTCCACAAATATTCTTTAGCTACTAGTTTTGTTTTGTGGATAAGTACTACAACTTTGTTAGCCAGTGTTACATTTTCTATACATTGTAATAATAGTTTCTTCTTTACACTTAATGTATCTTATGAAATTATAGCTGTGAGCCATCATTTACAGAAAAATAAAAAGATCATGACACAAACATGTTTCAAAATATACTAGAATCACAATTTATTTTGTGGTGCCCAGCATAAATATAAAAACAATACTATGATAAAAGAATAATTTCTTAGTTATTCACAAGTGACAATGATGTATTTTTAAAATAAATAGGTTAGTCATTGTGCTTTTTAAAAGAGGAAATTCTAAAGTGTTTGAAGTAGAACAAAACATTATTGAACATAAGAATGTTTATTATTCACCTGCATTGACTTCTAAATTTAATTATTTTAATAATGAAACAGATAGTGATAATGATTTGTATGCAATGAATCTACTTTATAATTAGGATAGTATTTCAGTTACAAACATAACAAGAAATAGTTTGAGAATATTGGAAGGCAAAAGACAACTAGCTGATGTTCTAGGTTCCAGTTTTAGGTTTGTGAAGAAACAGTCCTCAAATTTAAAAACTGTTTCTTAAACATTAATGCAGATTTAGCCACAGTTGAAATGAGAAGTCCACTGGGTACATTTTGTCGTGGGTTTTTAAGTTTTGTAAATATATAGATATGGAACCACTTTTAAATTTAGGACATTTAGTAGAGAATTTATAGTACAAAGGGTGACTTTCTGTGCTGCATGTCAGTGTTCTTCATGTGAAAAGATGTGATGTTTGTAAAATCTTCTCAATGGGGAAGACTATCCAAATTTGTCACAGCACATCAATAAGTGCATATATGCCATTAGAACAAAAATATTAAAAATGCACCATATAAATATTATTCAAATAGCATAAAATTTAAGAATGTTTATTTCTTGATTGATGTAGCAAGGCTGGGAGTTAAGAGGTAACAATGACAATAATGATCTTCGCAAATCAAATTAAATACTTTCACCTCCTCTCAGTTGAATGAACAATTTTTCTTAAAAGAGCTCTGAATTATGCATGATTATCTCTTTGTTGAAATATTAAAAATATGACTTGATCAGCATTATGTTTATTTTAAACTAATGTTTTCATTTATAAGTAATTTTATAATGGATTTAATCAAACATGCATGACATGATATTTTATTTGCATTTAATTTGTTGGTTTTGCAGGGGTGCCATGTAGAAACTAGCAAAGATGCTTGTTTCAAAGTGTGTGGTGCTCTGAATAACTATCTTTCATTACTGAGACGAAAACAAATTAAAATATATGTAAATTATGTTCAAAATCCCTTTGTAGCTTGCTGTATTGTATAACATTGGATCAGTCAGCTGTTCTAAACACTCTGCTTATAAACATTCTGTGTGCTAGTGCATGTACTATGATGACTTGTGCAAGGGCACAAGATGGTTAGTTAACAGCAGGTTGCATCAGGTGAGCAGCTCCCCAGATAATATACTTATGTATACATAAACCTTTTCCTCCCCACATCAGATCACAGACAATTACACATCCCACAGAGCAGCATGCAAACCATTATTTTCCATATATATATATATATATATATATATATATATATATATATATATATACACACACAGCAGTTGTAACTGAAGTTAGAACTGTATCTTTCTTTTTTATAAAATAAAATAATCATACAGGGAACAGAATGATATTTAGAAACAAAATGAATGATATCCTTCAACTATGGGTTGCTTCAATGACATGTCCTAATTAAGCTCTACTGCATGGCTGAATATTTAATATGTTCTCATGGCATGCATATGCCAGAGCACAGTTTCACAGCACTCATCTCCCCCACAGGTGTTCCCCATGATACCTTTATTAATTTGTTTGCATGTACAACAGTCCGATAATGTTGCAATGCTGTATTATCATTGTTATTATTTCTATTTGCTCATGTCCTTTTGCAGAGTTAAAGCATACATTTAAAGTCTGTAAGTGTTGTATTAATATTCTGTAGCAAACCATATGCATATGTTGTGCTGACATTCATATTATTAGTCAGATATTAGGTTACATGACGTGATATTTGTAGTTATATTTAAATGCTCTCACTGAGATTTGACATGCATGTTCTGTCATCAGTTTATCTGTGATGATGTGTGTCTCATGTCTGTGGATGCATGACAACTTTGCAAAAAGAGCTTTGCCATATTACTGCATGCAGTGCATTCCATGTATATAACTGGCAAATAAGTATATAATGGTGCTTGTTCCAGGCATAATGTTCAAGTGCCTGATGATACACCTTTGTTCATCACCTTCCCACATCTTGGGAAGTGCCATTACATATATATTTGACTGGATGCATTACTATTATGTAGCACAAGCGCAGTCATCTGGATGTAAAATATATGTCTGCACATTTTGCTGGTACTTCTAACACTATATTAGAGATCTAATGTTATGTGGATGTTTGTGCCTACTTATGCTGAAACCTTTTAAATAAGCACTTAATGGCCATGGCATGTATACTTTCTGACAGCTATACGCATGGCCACATCTGTTATCTGTTTTCTGTTATCCATTCTTGGGGATGTGCTATGGCCAATGCAGCTCATATCAGGAATGTGAACTTGTTTGACTGGAAGAGTCCAGAAGCATAAATGCTGTAGTTGTAGCTGCTGTTTTGTATTCGTATCCATATGCTGCCCAACTGGTCAGAGTTAAGACTGTTGTAACCCATGGAAAGACATGTTTCATGTTGGCAATTTTGTGATGCAACGTGCCCTTATATCTCCCAATGCAAAAGCATAGTCCTCTCTAATACATGCAAGCTGTTTAATTAATATTTTGACACTCATATGAGCATATGTACATGCAACATCTGGAATACCCACAGACACAGATAGACAATATGTCCGACACTGACCGACTCAAAGCTCAGTCACTATACTCAGTATTCTACAAATTGCCAAGAGGTGACCTGTGTCTGGCATACAAGGCATCCCCAACTTACTATCATTGGATTTATTGCACATCAGCAAGCCAGATGGCATCAGAAATACTTGGTCAAGTGACCTAAACCTCTTCTGCAACATCAATGCTTTGGAGAGACAGATATATTTCACAAGAGATAGCCCTGCTCTGGAACAGACTTTCCATCCATGTAAAACAAAACTCAACTCTGTCCATATTAAAGTGCAATTTAGATCTATGGATGGGAAAAAGACAATTTTCCTCAAGACTGCCCCTGTGCTACAAATAGACAGAGGCAGCTCCTACATGCTTAATCCCATGCACGGGTTCCCTCAAATTATCTATGGTATGAGTCCCTTTTATTCTCTATAGGGATAATTATTAACCATGGTATGGGTAAGACCAATCTGTCACCAAATGGGAAAGGTTAATTCAATTGCCAAAAGGGAAATTGGCTATGCTTAAAATGACCCACAAGGGCAGATAGCCTAGTACTTACACATGAACCTATGTGTTTTTTACTGGTTTTAAATAAGCATCTGCTTACTAAATGCATGTTTCTGAACTGATTATTAGTCTTGTATGGAAATGTTATTTTTGTATGTTTCAGAATGTTTGGTTCTACACACGTGAAAAATGTCTTTAAAGAAAACAGCTGTAGTTGTTTAAAGAGGCGTTTAAAATGATTTGCCTCTAACATCTCTAGAATTTATTACTTAACACTTATGTTGTTTTCAAACAGTATATAAGACATTTGCTGCTGCTCATTCTTAGGATGGTGACATATTTCTAGACACAAGTGTGATTATTTTATAGTCAGTAATTCTAAGTGACTTGCATTAGGCAAGGTGACATGTTTTGTTCCTCTACCAAGCATTTGCATCAGTATTTTATGAAATCTCTGAGGAAAAAAGAAACAGGTAGCTTAGTAAGATGAATGCATAGGGAGCAAAAAGCATTCAGACTCCTGAAATCATGACAAAGACATGAATAACATGTTCAGCAGGGAGCAGACTGGAGAGCTGATTTTATCACAATGCCATATCTACCACTGAAATGAAAGGTGTCTAGGCTACAGGCATTACTAAGGTTTTTTTTAAAGCTAAAAGAAAAAAAGAACAGAAAATGCAGTTAAACTTCTGCCTATAGGGCTTACAAAGCAACACATTGTTCTCCTTAGTGGCTAAAGAGCCATGATAGAGGTGATAACCGATGTTTTCAAATGCCTGGCTGTACTCCTTGGCATTGTGCCTTACTTCCAGTGTCACTGCTGGCTATCAGCTAAAAATATGGTTTGTGAATACCATTAACATGGAAATCACAGGAGTGCATCACTTTTGTCCCTGTAAAAATCCCACGATATGATCCATGAGTCAGGTTCATTTGTTGTTACAGGGAAGTATAAAATTAAATGAGTGAAATAAAAAATATGCAAAAAAAATGTAATGTGAGTGTGTGTGTGTGTGTGTGTGTGTGTGTGTGTGTGTGTGTGTGTGTGTGTGTTTATGAGTACTGAGAATATAATTTTTTACTTCACTCAGAAGAAAATAGCAGTATCTATTAAACACTGCCAGATATTTTGTATCTGTTATGAAAGCATTATAGAGGAATAATATTACTAAATGTTAAAAACTCATCATACGTATATAACACAGAACTGAATACTATAGGCTCATAAATAGAAAACGAAGCAGAAGTACAGGTTTTAATCACTTTATTCCTTTAGCATATAACATGCAGAAGATGAGTTTAATGTAGATGTTAAATTAATCCAAGGTTTTTACAACTACTGCCAGATGACTAGGTTTCTTCTTTTGTCATAGCTGCCTGTGCAGAGCCATGAAATACAGCCATGAAATGAGAGAAGTGAATCATCTTTTTTTAAGTCCGTGACTGCCACAGACAATAGACAGGATTTTGCCTTTTCGATCTGCAAATGCTCTAAAGTACCTTGTGTTTGAGAAGTCTTTTTGAATCTAAGTGGTTGAGACTCTTGCGAGGCATATGACCTTTCAATCACAATGCATGGTAAGATTAACATACTCTATGCCATCTATGAACCATTTTCTTTCCTTGTGTTTCTATGGAAACCCGCTCCAGGGCTCTGATCAGAAAGCCAGAATATTATTTTTATTTCTTATTTTTAATGAGAATAATGGAAAGGCTGGTGTAGTGAACACTAAATGAGCGGCAATGAACTTGTGGTACATGTTTGCTTGTGATCAGTTTGGACAGCTTGGCATTTCAGCTAGCTCCAGCTGCCTTAGAAATTCTGATTGCATACTTTGCCACTTATATTTTTTGAGACTTTATGACCTTATCTTTTATTTTACTGCTGATTCTGAATCTTTTAAATATAATGCAGAAAAACATTTTTTAAGTAAAAGAAATAAAAAAAAATAAAACTATAGCCATTGTAACCAGCCACAGCATAAGTTCAATATTGTACAAGGCAAGATAACTTGAAGGCAAGCAGTGCTGCAATGTTAAAATCCAGAAAACAACTGCAGCCCTTCTTATGGTTCTCTTGTCCAAGATTCACAAACAAGACTGAAGAAACAAAGGGCTGCCATGTAAAAAATGAACAAGAAGTTTAGAGATGTGCCTAAATAGTAAGTGCGAGTGAATTAATATGAAGTACTAGGGTCAGGGCTAATGTGCACTGGAGATCAGATTATGAACAATATACTTAAATGTGATTTTTTATGATATTTCCATTGCAAGACAAAGACAAAGATACTATCAGCATTCTTATAAAAGTGATGATGATTTCAGGAAATAGTGGTTCAAGACAGAGGTTGCATACCTTTAGGTCAGTAAGTTGTAAGTTAAGGGTTTGGAATAACAGCATACTACTCCAAACATAACTACCATCAACTGAGCCTGTGCCCCAATGGCTTTTATATCAGGTCAGTCTGGGAGCAAAACGTTTACACTGACGATTTATGTTTTGGCAGGCTTATAATGTACTTTCATTACAAAACTGCTGACAGCTCATAGGGCAGTGTTTCATAACCATTTAGATTAAATGAACATTGAATAGCTGTTCTGATGTAATGACTCGTGATCTTGTCCTCTTCCTTTTCACAGTTAATTTGCATAATGTGGCATTTTTATTTTCTATTTTTCCACCCATACCTCTCAAGTGTACCTCATTATGAGGAACGTTCCTCATTTGAGGTCCTGAAACATTCATGTTCCTCAAAGTTCCACATTGAAAGTACCTGCCACACATTCAGTGTTAGGTATTTTTTAACTGATATGCATGATAAAGAGAGCAGAAGCACATTAATTCATTAAGATAAGTTTTTATATGTAAAAATAGAACATTTTAACCATCTTATGAGCTTCCTAGGTGAAGTTGTTAGTAAGCTGTTAGTAAGTGTTCCACATTTTGCCCATTTGTCACACATTAAAAAAGGGAGTGTTCCTCATTTTGGAGATGGAGGGTTGAGAGCTATGTTTCCACCTGGTTCTGAGGATGGTAGGACTAATACAGGAAAGGGTGGCCTAGGTACAGTGGAAATAGATCAAAGGGCATAATGTAATTAGAGCTCTTTCTCACATAAACAAATTAAGAGAGTATTGTTCAGCTGCTATAACTTCATTTGCCATTGACTGGAGAACAGTGCTCTTTGTTGGTGGAAACATACGATATGGGCAAAAGGATACATTGGTCATATGGGGAGACTGCAGCTGAAATAGCAAAAAAAGTAAAATGGGGTAGTGATGTACAGGAATCGAAGACATATTTTAGCATGAATTATTCCTTTATGAAGCGATAGATAGATGAACAGATAGACAGAGAGAGAGAGAGAGAGAGAGAGACAGATAGTAACAGAGATACAGGCAGAGACAGAGATAGAAATGAGATAGAGGCAGAGATAGACATAGCTGTGTAGATTTGTATGTGTAGCTGTAGATGTAGACATAGATAATGGCAGTTATGAATTTTTGGCCATGGAAATTATGTTTTCTTATGACAGCAATTCCACTATGTTTTCACTTCATATATATCTGTGCTGCATTGTTCTGTACATAGTAAATCTGTATGAAGGCCAGATATGCATTTTGGGGGTTAATGAGATTCACCCTCAGCCTCAGAGCTTATTTCAGCTAACGGCTGTCTCGGGCAATAGTAATAGTTAATTAATACACTGAAAATCCACACAGCAAAGAATCACTAGAACCACAAACCACTGAAAACCATCTATTTATATAAAAACAGAACAAGAACAATAATTTCAAATAAATACAAAAGCACATGCTAATGTGAGTAGGAGGGCATTGGTATTTGTGGCACTGGTGGGTGCAATAATTTAAAGCCATTTTGAAAAAAACACTGGGGCACACAAGCATTAACTCAAACCACTTTTCTATCCATTTCTTTCAGAGAGGTTGGGACTCTGACTTTTTGGTAGCAGGCATGGCATGATTGTGGAAGATATCAACTACATTGGAAGATAGACATGTTTATTTATTTATTTAACATTTGTTTACCAGGAAAGTCCGACTTGGAATGAAGCCAAATGTCAGTGGAAGTCTTTGTAACATGGGAGGAAACTGGCGCATCTGAAAAAACCCCACATGAACGCAAAGAGGACATGTAGACTCCACACAGAAGGCACTCTGGCCGTGAATTGAACCTAAGAACTTCTTGCTGTGAGGTGACAATACTACCTCTGCACCACTGCACCATACAATATAGGGAATTAGTACACTAAATCAGGTTAAAAAAAAACAGAAATAGTCACACACCCACACACATGAATGCATATATATAGATAGATAGGAAGGTAAAGAGTAGGAAGGGTAATGGAGTAAAGAATGAATAAGATTGTCAGAAATGAAGCATAAATTCCAACAGGGTGATGAAGGTGTATGTGGTAATATAAAAAGGCCCCTGGTTGTTACTAACCAATATGTTTATTTTGCAGGGTGTTCCAGCATATTTATACTATGGGACTCATTTATATTCTGGGCTAAAGAAGAATGCAAGCTAGTTTATAAGAAAATATGAGGCAATCAGACTGCAGGCTATCACATGCCTAGCTAATAACCAGACAGTGACCAAAGGTAAGAATCAAGCCCTGCATGTGTGTCTGTGAGGTAAACACCTTAACCATTACATCCAAGTCGCCATGTTGGTGAATGCAGTTTTATGTAAATGTGAAGGACTTCTCGCTGAGGTAGAAAGTTGTCAGGGGAATGCAGTATATGTAAATACAGTCCTTGGGCTATTGGCTAAGGAAAGAATGTCTGTGGCCAGACATGCTGCTGATACAGTTTAGAGGAGGTGAGAGATGTTGAGACCATTTCCAAAAATAACATTGTTTTCATTCATTTTGAGTTATATTTTGTATGTAAAGCAAACATTTCCAAGTATGGTTCTTACCTGGTTGCAAATCATTCTTAAGCTGATCTGGAAGAAGAAAAATAAGGCATTTGAGAAGGCAAAGCAAATAAGTAAATGAAAGCATAGCTAATGAAGGAAAGGTTGGAAGGTCTATGCTACTCCAACATTAACTGAAGGAGTAGCTGTTACTGGGAGGATGGCAAGAATACAAATTGATATTGTGTGGTTAATCATTTGATTGAAGAGAAGTCTAGCTTAACTTCCAAAGAATGTTAGAAATTGTTAACCATTTTTTGGAAGTGGGTAGTTAAAACAGTCTAATCCCAATGGTATTGAGAATAGAAAGATTCTCATTTGCTTAGCAATTTACAGTTTTATTATAGTAGGCATCTTGGCTCCATTTTTCAGGGTTTTCATACCGTTGATGATTACTTGTAGGAATTAATGCCGTGTCTTTCAAACTAAATGACAGAATATATTCAAGATGGAATTAAAATGTTTGTCTTGTTGCTGTGTTAATGTTTCATCCTGCAGTGGATAATTATTATGTTATATATGTAGAGAAAACTATGGTTGTCTCGGCCAAGATGAGGTTATTTGAGTTAACCTTACTTTGTTTATTTTTCCCCAAAATAAATTTCTGTGTGACTGCCAATGGAAGGAAGTCAGATACCAGTTTTAGATCCTAATGAAATGAAAATGCATCCACTTTCAAAGGGGTTGCTTGATGAATTACAGAACAGAACATGGATGTTTGTACATTCAGATGAGTAGCAAATAGATCTACTTTTGGCATACCATCAACGTTTGAAATTTGATGAAAGACTTAAGTAATCAGTGACAGTATTTAAGTTAGAAACACCAGCTTGCTGATTGAATCAGTCTATAAATTTCATTCTCCTAGAAAACAGACTGGTCTTATGAGCAATTTCAATTGTATTGCCCATTATGATGTTTACAATGCTTTCTAGAAAGGCTGGTAAGACTTTATGATTTCTTGTCTCTTGATCTGTTACCCTGGTATAGTATTGTCTGAGTAATAAGAAATGTACATAGCTGAAAACTGTGTGAAGTGCTTCCATTGCTTTTGAAATTGTTCCCATCTATTTTAATGTTTATGTTAGGTAATCTTTCCTATGAAGACCAGTAAACTTGCAATGGTAATGTTCTGAAGTGGGTTTATCATGGACATTCTGACAAATCTGTTATTAGATACTGGGCAATAGATGAAAGAAAAAATTCTGTTACAGTCCTCAAATTCTGCTGTAGAAGTCTCTATGTCTGTGCAGACACAATGACACTTAATATTTTGCAACTATATTGGTTGATGTTATGAAATAGCATGTATGAAAGGCTGGTTGTAAGAGGAGATGTACTTGTTAGGATTTCAGATATTATCTTTGAAAGAAGGTATTGGGATGTGAAGACATAGATACTCCTGCATATCTAGAATACCCATGAATTATTTCAGTTTTATCAATGGGAGAGAAATCATTGATGTTACCACTCTGAACATTTTGTCATGATGCCGTTTTTCATATTTGAATGCTGCAGTAAATGTGTTTACAATATATCTTTTGTTAGGATCCAAAGTAGTCTAGAATAATAAACTGTTCCATTTTGAGTCTGCAGAAACTACAATATGTCTTTTTATTTTTTACATAAGTCTTAATGCAGCCTCTATCTGATGAAGTAGAATCATTGGTAATAAAAAATACTTTTGAAATTCTTCTGAATAACTTTTTTTTGCTTCCACAATTTATTTGTCTCACTTAATATATTCCAAATTTGTTGCATATGACTAAAAACTTAGTTGATAATGAATCCAGACTATAGTTATTAGGAGTTTTTCTTATTTTGCCAGGGATTTGATTTATATGATGCAGGTGGCATTGAAGCAACTGTTATTACTTACTCCCCCGGATTAACTATTTGTCCATGCAGGACTAGCTTAGTCCTGCATGGAAGCAGCCATTTAGGAGCAGGACAGCAGCATGCCATGCATATTAATGAAGGCATGCTGCCTGAGTTCTTAATCTTACACAGAGCATGTAAGAGTGCAGGGAGCATGTCTGAGAGCAGAGCTCTCAGAATATACACACCCCTGCAATGAAGAACAGCAGAAAGCCCTAAAAGAATGAGTGAGACTGCTCATAGGTGTCTGCATACCCCCAGTAACATCCGCCACATGTACAAGAGCAATAGTAAACACAAACAATATAAAGATACTTTTTTTTTATGAAACAGATTACATTTAACCATAGGTGCATGGGTTTGCCTATTGCTTAGCTATGGGTAATGCAGCTTAAATGGCAGAAGAGGATGAAAAGGAAGATATATGCAAGTGAAGCAATATAGCAATAGTGTAGTGGGCAGAGTGTTCGCCTTACAAACAGTCATTCCTGGTTCAAGTCCCACTGCAGCGCATCCCATTTTCCATGTCAAACCACATTATAACCAATATTTGTAGTTGCATAACTTACTAAATAACATATTTGTGAACTGGAGTACTGCATTAAATGCAGATGTGAGGTGTCAGTGTCATAATGTTGCAAAGTCCACAGATAATTACAGGAATCAGGGATACAAATGGAAGGTAAAATGTGTAATGAATAACTCCATACAGCTTCCAAATCCCCCACCTTCCCAAAACCATTAGACATTACTGTCTAAATTAGTGCAGTGGTAAGTGGAAGTAAGCAAGTGTAAGCACTATTAAGCAGTAGTAAGCTGGAGTAAGCATATTTAAACACCGGTAAGTGGGTTTAAGCCCATTTTAGTGGGGGTAAGCAATGCACACACAGGTTAAGCAATATGGAATCTAACTTTCTGTAAGCATATTTAACCAAAGGTTAGCATAGCGTACCCTCACACAAACCCACGCAAACCCGCTTAAAAGTGCCTTAATCAGTCTGTATCCAACAGCCACTGATCTACCCAGTAACAAAATAAACAGCCTTGTAGGTCTTGAACCCATGACCCTATACACTATAATCATAGTAGTTAACCACCAAGCATTCACAGCAGTACATAAGATTGAGGTATCATCAAATAAATCCTCACTATAGTAAAATCAAACTGAACATGTGAAAGGAATCAGTATACAGTCATATGTTCTATAACCTACTACATAAAATAAATATGTGAACTGGAGTACAGAAGTAAGCCCAGATGTGAGGTGTAATTGTAATAGAGTGTTGAAGCCCCCTATTAAACACAAGGACCCCATACAGTGTACGTACACATGAATCATGGATACCAGACATATATATAAGATGTAATGAATAATAGATCAATGCCAAAAAGCAAATATAATGCAAAGTAAATATTAAGCAATGCTAAGCATTGCACAGGCCAACTTAGTAGGTGTAAGCAATGCATAGGCCAGCTAACTCAATTTGCCCAGTGGTATACCCTTTTAAACACTGCCAACCTTAGATAAGCAAGTTTTCCCATAGCTTAGCCATTTCAAAACCATCCAATAATGGCAAAGTGGGGGAAATTGGCCCTACTTAAACCCAACAGGTGGGAATACATCTTATAACTGGTTGTAGCTTCCCCTTGCAGGCACCATGTCAGGAAGGGGAGAGGGAGTGTGCTTTCGGGTGCAGCGCTGGGGCATTGAGGAGTCCAGAGTCATGGCAGGACTCCTTGTCAAAGACCATGAGAAGAGACTGCTGCAGGGCCAGTACCAGGGTTCCCAATATAAGGCAGAAGCCTGGGACCGTCATGCCCATGACCTCACTAGTGCCACTGGCATACCCTGAACTGGTGAGCAGGTCAGGCATCACTATGCTGACCTGAAGTGGCGAAAGGGGGCTCTCTTAGATCAGTGGATCCAAGAGGCTAGGATGGCAGGAGTTGTCCCAGCTGTGTGTATCACTCCACTACCTGTTTAATAATTGCCAGCTCATGTATATTATGGATAGGTATGGGTAAATATTCCTCTTATGTCATTCACAGTGGCAAGTGAGAAGGCCGTGAACCAGGAGGCACATGGATGTTGCATGGAGATGTTGCGATGTGAGGCAGGTTAGTAATACTCTTGCATGTACTGTCATAGGAAATAAATCTAAAAGTATTAGTAAGTTAATTGCCAGTGTAAAACCTGTATTGTTTAAGGCAAGTACAACATACGCTGGAGAATATGGCAGGAAGAGTCTCATATAGTTTGTATATAAATAAAAGCATAATAGATTGACAATAAAGGTCTAACTGCTGGACTGCATGTGTATACTCTGGTATCATATGGTAATGTAGATTTGCAATCACTTAATAGTACCGTTGTAATACTGTTGTATTAAGCACTGTTACCCACACTGTGCAACATAAATAGAATGTCTAGGAATGTCTGTATATGACTGGTGTAATCCCCAGAGGTCATTTAGTACAACTGAGAGACACATAGATACAAAACAGTGAAAACACAGACAACACAATCCGAATAGCAAACGCAACTGAGACATGAGTTGTCGTATTTTTAGCACACACAGCCATGGTTCAAATCCTGGGAGTGGTAGTAGTCTGCATACAGAATCATACCCCACAACTGTACAGATATGTCCAGAATGTCCAGTAAATCAACCCATATCTGCTTCCTGTCACTTTCTTCCCCTGGGAAATCAGTGGGATGATCCCATACATATAGGCAGCAAACAAGAAATACAACTGATTGTCAGACATCTATAAGAACAAACATGTCACTCTAGCAACTCCCCAAACTGTTATGAGAGTAAAAAGCCAAGTATGTCCTATCTACATCCCCATGTTGTCAAGCTGTGACCAGAGTGTGTATAGTAACAGAGTGAGATGTATGTGGATAATAGTAATGTGAAATCTGGTACTTTGTGTGGCAACATTCAGGTAGTGCTAACAAACATTGCTCCTACAGGTACATTGGATATGAACACTGTGTTGAGAAATAAAAGCTTGATACCCTGTACTGGTACTGTTTACTCTGGTATTGTATGGAATTGTGAGTGCTCTGAATAATAAGGTATCACTGATCACTGTAACCCACACTGTGCTACATAATATAACTGTGTATGAAATCCTGTATAAGAGTGTTGTAAGTCACTAAAGGTTAAAGAGGGCAATAGTCTACATGTGTCCCAGTTCACCTGCATGTGGTCAAGACATGGCCAGAGTCTGCGCAAAATGAGATGGGCAGGTATGTGCATAGCATCAACCTGGAATCTGGGAGTATGTGTAGAAACAGTTAGTGTTAACAAAACAATTCCTCCACAGGTATACCAGGTAAGAGGTGTATACTGCAGGTAAAACCAGTACATGTATATAGATGTCGACAGCCATATCACTGTCCAAACTAAGGCAATAGCGTAGTGTAGTAATACTTGTAAGGTACAGATAACAGCACTGACTAGGAAAGTAATGTGAACTACAGGAATATACTAGTTGTTAAGTGACATCTCCCCCCCCCATATCTACAACAATACATAAAATACCCACCTCAAATGGTAGGCGATGACTTCACTGTTATGTTGTGATATATGTATTATTGGTTGATAATTATTTAAATTTGTTTCTCTGCATGTGCTATGTTGAAATACTCCAACCTTGGTGGTATGGTGCCATCAATGTACCT
>NC_056738.1:296023718-296036218 GCF_019279795.1 Protopterus annectens | reverse complement strand
ATATATATATATATATATTATTTATATTTATATATATATATATATATATATATATATATATATATACAGCATCATATATATCTACACATATATAGATATATACCTATATGCACATGTCTACATATATAGAAACACACACAAACAAATATGTATGTAAATACATGTCCCCTTTATTACCCCCACAGTTCTGCATGCTATGTGTGAAGAACAGCACACATAGCAATACACACAGATATCTACAGCTGTCAGTGTGTGCAGCATGGATGGGTATGTCACATGTGAACACCTTGATGGGACCACATTGCCCTTGTCTGTGAAGTATGGAATGGGAATATGGGGAGGTATGGCAGCTATACTTGTGCAGGTGATCAGGGTTGATAGATATAGAGGACAGCCTACAGGGGTGGTATGTGACACATGCGGTGAGTAAACACCCTGGATGGTGTGTGTGGTCTGTGATGTGGATGTGCCATGGGCCCCAATATGGACACAATGGAAACAAGCCTCCCACTCACTGCTACTCACAACAGCAGTCCATGTCCCAAAGGTGCATGGCCTGGAGGCTGAGCAGGAGGAGCATGTAGGCCCTGTGAATGTGTACTGGGTGCCTCAAGGTGATGTAGCACATCCCACATGTGTCTGTGGAGCCTGTTATGGAAAAGACCCTGGACCTGACCTCAGGGGATAAGAACATGTCTGTGTGTGCCCCCGGGGGGCAACACCCCCTGAGTTGGTTCCACCTGAAGGTATTGCTAGACCAGTATATGAAAAGGCCCCAGGGTGGGTCACACATGTGATATTGCCTGGTAACATGGACAAATGAGTTTGGAGAGGTGGTTCTGCTGGCCAATAGTACATATGCATGCTAATGTGTCACTGTTATAGAACATATGTCTTTAGTAATAGTCTGCACAATCCTGGAACATGTCCAACAGCATGCATAGATAACCGCAATAACACAGAATGTAAGATGTGCAGCAACCACATAAGCAAGCATACCACAAGCATATATGGAAACATAGTGGCCCAGACAATGGCATGCAGGTGAATAGTCTGTAACAGGCCAGCAGTGATAGTGTCCACACAGCGAACATGGCTACAAACACATTGCACAAAGTGTGGTACAATACAATATCTGTCCCACTGGTAGGTATGCTGTAGCCATACCTATTGAGTTGTGTGTACGGTTTGTTGTCACTGATATGGTGGGGGGTGACAGTGATGTGTATTAAGAACTGTGGTAACCGTGCTGGATGACTTGCTCACACCTGTGTCCATCTTTATGTCTTTCAGGCAAGATGTCCCAATGGAAGGCTTCTGGTGTACTGAGCAGCTGAAAATGACATTCTGGTGAACCATCTCATACAGCACTACCCTGTATTGTTTGGCTGGGCCGCCCATCATCAGCAGGAGTGGACCACCCTGTGGAACAAAGTAGTCCACTGGGTTAATGATGTTGGACTGCACAACCGCAGTTATAAGCAGGTCAGTCATCATTGTTCTGACCTGCTTTGTAATGCTAATCAACATGCTACTGCAGTCCAGGGGGATCACCTTGCCACAGGGGGATCATGCCATCCATCCCCCCCAACATATGTGGAGGAACTCCTAGCCAGCCTCATGGCACCTGCCCATCCGCATAGCCACCAACCGCCAGACACCTTTGTGGAGGTGTGTGCTACCCATACACTGGCCGAGGAGTGTGTAGGTAAGGCCACAAGGCACATCAGTAGATCACTGTTGGGTAGGCATGCGCATCTGTACAGGTAGATTATGCATATCTGACATGTCATAGTTATAGTTTTTTTGCTGCATAGTAGTGATAAACAAATGTGCATATGTGGTAGTATTGTGGACATGTACTGTTGATGTATTGTAATGCTGCACCCATCCTGTAGCAATGCCACAGGTGTGGCCACTGACTTTGCATCTCTCACCCTCTTATGTAGGTCCCTCCGGTATACCACCAAGGCAGCAGCCTGTAGCTAGTGAGTATGGTTTATGTAGATTGCTTGCCAATACACCGGGCATGTAATGGCTATGGTATATTCCATGCACACATCTAACACACCTACCCAGAATGCATGTTGCACATGTGCACATATTGTTGCTGTTAAATTCACAGCATCACAGTGGTGACCATGATGGGGTATTGGAAGGGTATGTCAGACACCTGCAAGATAACTAACATCCTGTCATTGTGCAATGTGTCCACAGGGTAACATCCTGTCATTGTGCAATGTGTCCACAGGGAGTAACATAATAGTGGGAGACATGGCCTACAGTAGGGACATGTTTGGAACAGTACCCATATACAGTGCAACACCAGTGTATATACCTGTAGGACAATGGCAACTGTTGCAGAGTTTCACTATAGCATAAGGCATTACTGTGGTCCACATTATCACCTGGGACTAGGCTGTAACATGTAGTGTTTAGTGTATGGGACACTGCAAAGTGATACACATGTGTAGGCCTTACTTGTCAAGCATCTGCAAAAAGGCTGAAGGTGGGGGGGGGGTGCCAGCATGACACACCAGTGCACTGCAGCAGGGTCCTAAGGATGCTAAGAATGGCTGTATCTGCACATAGTCAGGCTCACAACTGTGAAAGACATAACCCTATCCCCACAGCAATAGTGACAGCAGTGTGTGAACACTAAGGCATGTGCACATGAGTAGACCTTGCAATCATGCAGATTAGGGGGACATGTGTAGGGCAGACTGAACATACACCGGCAAATGCAGATGAACCATGCTAGTATGCCCCTGCCATGAATAGTGACTGCTGTAGTACACATAACAATAGGCGCAACAAACAGTCATGATAAGGGTATGCACACATATGCCCACACAGAGTGTATGCATCGCAACAGCATCCACATGCTTAACACAGTCCGTAGACACTGAATGTAAATGTACAGGACATATGTCACATATTGGGCTCATGTACTGTTACGATATAAGGTGATGTGGTCCCATGGCAGATCAAGGATGGGTGCATCCTATCAATAAGGGTATGTACACCCCTCATAGCTACAGTATACTCTGATGGTTGTCAGCATAATAGTATTGGATTGGTCATACATGGTCCGCTGATGTTGAGAGCTGTAAATCAGACATCAGGCATTCACAAATTACATCTGTCCACATATCATCCCAGGTATGTATTGCTGAAAAAAACATAGGGGCTGTGAGCATTAAACCTGGCATAACTGTGACACAGTACTACACATTCAGCAATGGGTTGTACACCTGTGAGGTGTGGTGCACAGTACATGGCAGGGTGCAGAACAGGTGCACAGCAATACTGTGCACATGGGTGCAGTGGTACCCAAAGGAAGGGGCATCACCTAGTGACAGAGCACATGCATCACACACATGTATACTGTTGCTAGCATGGATTGACTATTGCTGCACTGCATGCTGCTGTGTACCATATGTTATGCATGTTGACATATGGGTAATAGGAGGACTGTGTGTACTATCATTGTGCAACCTCACCTGTATGTGTGTGTGTGCATCCTGGTGGGTAGTTAGCCTGTAGGGTCACTCTGGTGAAGTGGAGGGAGGTTGATGCATGTAGGATGTGTGTGTGCATGTGTGTGTGTTTGTGTGGGTGGCCATGTATGCGCATGTGTGATTGTGTGGTTGTTCATACAGCAGTACCTCCCTTTGGGATCATGCAGTACATGGACATGGACTGCCACATTACACACCAGGAATACTTGTCCTGTATGTAATCACAGGACAGCTGATAGTATAATAAGGCCTGTAGCATGGAACAGGAACTGAGAGGGGAGGTAGACACCAGGTATCCATATATTACAGTTGTCACATGATAGGCTGAATGAGCAGCATATCTGGCATGTACTGAACAATACTTACACATGACACTCCAGTGCATGATATTATGGAGTGAACATAGTAGCCCACACATGTAGGGGCCATGCTCATGATGTCCAGACATACACAGGGTGAACACTGAATGACAACAGTGAGGGCATCTAAAACCATTACACTCAGGTCAGGCTGGTAATGTAGTAACAGGTCTTATATTGTGATCACTTGTCTAGGCATTTAGAGGACTGATATGTTAATGAGTGGTATCAATGTGTGTATGTTATCAAGTGTGATGCAGGATGGGGAACACATGGAAATATACCTGGGACTGTCTGTAAAGTCACAGACAGGTAGGTATTATGTGTGTGTATGTGTGTGTGTGTGTGTGTGTGTGTGTGTGTGTGTGTGTGTGTGTGTAAAGTGTGTTTATTGTTTTCCCCCATAGGTGGTGAGGTGGGTCAGGGTCCCTCCTGTATGCAATCTGATGTTGATGTTCATACAGACACCGAAGATGATGATAGTACTCTTGAGGCACAGGTGGGGTTGTCAGGGGCCGAAACAGTGCTATCATTTGGCATCCCTCTTTTAGCCACCCCAAACATGCACACAGTCTCATTGCCTATACATACCCCATCACCAGTGGCCATAGTGGAGAGAAAGCTGGCATTTGGTAGCAGTGCACAGGAAAGTGTAGTAACCATGCCTACTGTGTCTGGTCACAGCAGGCATAGCCAGATGTCTGGCAGGGCACCACATAGTCAGCTGTCTCAGGGCACTCATGGTAGGGCCGCTAGTCATCATGCCCCTGGCAGATGGGACATAGCTGGTACCAACAGGCACATGTTTCAGACTGTCATGGTGGTGCAGACACGTATAGAACATTACACCAGACAGGGCCTGAGGCTGCATAAGGCTGTTCTCACATTTGCAAGTGACAATGCCCGTGAACTGTCTGGTGCCATCTGTGAGTTAACTGAGTTCATGGATAGATGGTCTGTTGAGATGATGGCCCTCATCGACCGTGGTTTGTCCGTACTTGAACGTGTGGCGGGAGTGCGGTGACAGCCGCATGGATGTAGGCCAGCAACGCCAACAGCTGGCAGTCAATGTGGATGTGCAAGGACACCAAGGGGCTTCTGTAGTGGCAGTACCAGCCCCGGCACTGCGGGTGAGGCACTGTCCACACCACACCACAGCAGGCCATGAGCATGTGGTCCTGGTTAGTCCCAGGAGGGACCTGATTCCAGCAGATATTTGTCATCATCGGGTGAAAGTAGCACATCGAGGCCTGTACCTGGACATGCCCATGGAATCCCTGGCAGGCATAGTCTATGTGTCCATGGCTGGAGGCAGTTAACTGCACACCCTGCCAGGTATGGTCTGCAGCTGTCCATAACCACCTGTGTAGGGCAGCCACATGGCAGAACTGTGTGCATGTATACCCACACACTATACAAGCACACCTAGGGCAACCCCATACCTACACACACCACATCACCATGCCCAGTTCACCTCAGTACACCCCAAACTTGCACACATGGTGTCAAATGTATGGCCGACCCTCGGCCTCTGGCACACCAACAACACACCCTGTGCATATGATGACACCAGTGACACATCTCTGTCATCTATCCCATCGATGCAGGGACAGGCTAATATGGTTCTTATGCAGATGGTGACTTTACTACAGTGTACCATAGTACTGCAGTGTAACATGTAAGGAGTAAAGTGTAATACATGTATGTCAGGTAGTGTAGCCATCCAGCAATGATGCTTTATAGCTGTTAGTAACACTGGCTGATTGTGGTCTCTATAATGTTATCCATTTGTGTTGTAGCAGTACATGTGTCAGCATGAGGATGGTCTGCAGTCATATTCCACATCGAGGTATGGCACTGTGGTGACACCATGGCTATGACATATCTGGGATATAGTTTAACACATGTCACAGGTTTGTATAACAGTTATTGCCTGTGCCACATGGACAGGTGACCTGCTAGGGTGTGTATAATCTGTAACCTGATGTAGACCCATCCACATACACGCACACTCTTACTTGGCAACACTGGGACTAGATCCCTACCTTGGTATGTAGTGATACTGAAGTCTCTGGCTTCCATTGCACACACCAAACAGCATTTAGAGTGAGGTGTGTTCCAGGTTACATATTACATGCAGAACATCCTCAGACATGTACAGTATGCTAATGGGGGATGTAATTGGTGTATATGGACAATATATAGTGTGATATATCTTCATATATACATTAACAGACACATAAGAGGCAGACACATGTCCGAGAGACCTGGGC
Organism: Protopterus annectens; assembly: GCF_019279795.1. Lineage (NCBI taxonomy): Eukaryota > Metazoa > Chordata > Ceratodontiformes > Protopteridae > Protopterus > Protopterus annectens. The sequence goes on along the minus strand of NC_056738.1, from coordinate 296,030,065 downwards.
CTATCACTGTGAACTAACTTGACCACGTGTCCAATGTGTTACAGGTAGGCTGCAAACAACAGATGCATAACTGGCCTGGATTGTGGTATCAGTTACCTGTATGGTTGATGGTGACAGTGGTAACCATAACGTGGTACATGGGACATATACCGGGTGTATCTTGGTGTAATGACAGTGTACACAGCACCCACATCCCCCAGTGGATATTGTACTAACTGAAGACCATGATGACACTCTGACATAACCACCATCACACATTGGCCACAACTGTGATACAACCCATTGTAGATCCCAACAGTGGTACTACAGGGATATGCATCTAATGCACATGCCACACGCATAGTAGGGTGTTGCATTGTCATTCCTCACTTATGGGCAACAACAACTCTATCGGTACTACTGTGTGGGAATGGGTATTGTAATAGAAGTATGTGGCCTCGGAATGCTGTACCCTACAGATATACAGGCATACACATATACACACTTGCCAGAACACAATGGGTACCCATGCTTATCAACCCATTTGTACAACACTGTTGTGCTGGTACTGCAAGGCTTGTGTAGCCGGTATCGAGAGAAGCTTAACAGGGTACATGTAATGTCCCATACAGCAGCAGCCACAACTGACTATGACAATGGGTGGTGCGGTGGTTGTGAAGGCCCTCATGGAATTCCCAAGTACAGGTGTCCTTGCACAGAGACACTGCTATACTCAGTCATGCACATGTACACATGTGTCAGTACTGGGGTGCATCACTGCAGGTGGCCATAGCTGTGTACCTAGCTATTGTCCAAGGACAGATGGGTTGTGTAGGGGTTGTGTGTACAATGGTATCCTGCCACCTGCCATGTGGCAGCAGGCAATCTATCAACAGACACTACTATGGTGACCCTCAGGGTGAAAGTGACATACATCAGCCAATCCTCTGGGTGCCTCCTGCACATGACCACTGAGGTGATCAAGTTGTCATGAATGCAACATGCATTACAACACATGGTTAGTGTCTCTGATGGAGATCTGTACCCAAGCATGTTCTGTTGACTGTGGTAGTGTAGTGGAGGTACCCGTGGCATGTGGTGCATACAGGCTGTTATCTCCAATATGGGAAGACATGTCAGTGTCAATCAAGCTTAGGATGCCTGTACATATCCCAGCTGGATACCTGCCATTTGCACATCTATACAGGGACAGACAGTCTTCAGCTTGGCAAGTAACTATGCAGTAGGATGAATGTGTTGATAGATAGATGTTTGACAACAATATGTATGCCATAACTACATGTCAGGATCCCTCGCTATCATGTGCTGTACAGACGGTAGTCTACAGTTACATTCCACATGGTTCAGTAGGGGTTATATACTGTGACACAGCTCACACACCACGGATACAACAGGGAGGCCTCAGATTCCAGCTATGCCTGCAGGTGTGCCTGTTGTTGGTACTACATTTGGCACTCTACTTTTGACTGGGTTAGCACTGGCAACAGTAGTACAGCCATGATACACTACATGCCAGTGTGACAGCACGTAACCTGGGCTACTACCCTGTATGCAACACATTCACATGGATAACAGTGCTGTACAGATCTAATATATGTCTGTGTCCCACTCATGACACTCACATCCCTTGCTACTGTAATGACAGCACATAGGTGCATGTATTGTACATAGGTTCATAGGTTCATAGGTAGGTACTAGGCTATTGGCCCTAGGGCCTCTACAAGCCTAGTCAAAAAGGTACCCTGGCTTTTGCCACCCAAGAAAATTATTTTCCTGTGCCCCTGTCAAGCAGAACCACAGGGTGAATTTCCTATTACCCATCCAATCATCAAGATTTTTCTTGAAGAGTGCTAATGAGGAGCTCTGTTTGACATAGATAGGTAGTCTGTTCCAGAGTATGGGAAGTCTCTGGGACAGGAATCTATCCCTCCAGCATGTTCTGTTTATTATGGTGACAAGGTTTATGTCCTTAGCGCATGTAGCTTGGAGGGATTGGGATTTATTTAAGTGGAGCATGTCCAACAGCTCTGGGTTTGACCTAGCTTTGTATGTTAGGCAGAGATCGTCGCTGACTGGACGATATGCGACGGAGTAAAGCTGGAGTTTTTTGAGACAGTCTGCATAAGGCATCTGTTTGAGGCCAATAATCCCCTTTTTGAGGTATTTTTGCAGCCTTTCTAGTTGTTGTAGATGTCTTGTGAGGTACATACCAAAAGGGGCGTTGTACTCTATAATGGGTCTAATGAGTGATGAGTAGAGGGGAACAATGACCTCTATTTTTCTGGATGAGAAACCTTTTGTGATGAGGTGTGCCACGTAGAAGGATTTCCTGACCATTGTGGCGATGTGATTATCAAAGGAGAGACTACTGTCCACCTGTGTCCCAAGGTCTCTTATCACACTTTCGGTGTTAAGTAGACTACCGCCTACGTGGTAGTTCATGGGTACAGAGTTTTTACCAAAGGGGATGACAATGCACTTTTTGGCATTGAGCTTGAGACTATCCCCGGGATTCATGAAGTTCGGGGCAAGGCCGGCGGTAGGCTTGCGCCGACAGTGTGGCGTGAAGATGGCGCAGTAGCGCCAAATGCATATTAATGAAGGTGCACTGCCGCCACAGCCACGTGCATAGGAAAGAAGCGCGAGTGCATAGGGCATGTCGAAGTGCCGCACGGAGGCGTGAAAATGCCAGCTGTTGACGTGCAACCTAAAATGCTTGCATATAACAACTTGCAAGATAGTAATCACATCTGTCAGTGTCCGTGGATACTGAAACGTATGCAAAGCATGCAAGATAGCTCCTTTGAACACAAAATGAAGAAGCAAACACAAATGCATGGTAGGGAATAACGGGTCCCTATCCTGTGAACAAATGACATGGAAAACCATGTGCCCATAGTTCAACACAGTGTAGATAGCTATACAAAGTGGAAGTGAAACGCATCATATGTTAGCATGCCGCCAATAGGTACGTCCAGCCCAATGGTTAGGGTCATATCCCACAAGGCATGTAATAGTCACATACAAAAGGTACATCCGTATTTCACATACCAAATGTGACAGGAAATAGAATAAGCATGTAAACGAAACAGAAGGAGCATATAAACTGCTACAACAATAAGGCAACATGTAGGCTGAAAGGAGCAGTATTATCCATACCATTGACTGTGGGTACGTGTTGTCCAGTACATTCGGATACGTGTCCGGAATATATCCCATCCTGGACATAGAAAAAGGTGGCATACTAACAATGATTAGAACAGTCTGCCAAAATCCGCACATCAGCGGTACAGGCCGAACTTGTCAGGATGTGTCACAGTTGAATGGGTATTACCCGGGTATACCAACCATGTAATGAAAGTTAAGTATGGGTGTGTACCTATGTGTGTGAGGTATAGCATGTGGAAAGCAAACATGGCAGGGTAGTCCACACAACCATACAGGTACCTGACATATGTAGGGTATGCAATGTGTTACTCTGGCCGTGTCATGGGCCAACAACCAAAGCAGTGATGTATGGAGTGTCAGGAATATGTGTGTGGGGGGGATGGGTAATGGTACAATCCTCCAAGGCGATACTGTGTCGTATGCAGAATAGGTGAACTGGAGGTGTATGAGGGAGCAGTGGGTGAAGCAGAAAAAAACACAAAAACATGTATAAACATCTGCAATACAACCAGACAGGCCATACTGTAGAACACAATCACACAAACATATGAATATTAAAATGTGCTATACAAATGTATAGACATGTCACCGGCACATACCCACAGATTGGTCCTGATGAAACAGGCCATATCAAATGCAACACACCTGGATGCATAATGGACTACCCAGCATCCCCTCCACAGCACACAACCCACTCCCATACCTGAACGTCCACCAAATCCAGCCATACTTGGCCTACTGGTTTGGTGCAGCCACATCTACACATAGTGACCACTACGCATATGTAGTAGGTAGTGTCACCCTAGGCAGTTTCAGGATTGCAAACTATGTATCCCTTGCATGTAAAACCCCCAGCACATTTTCATAACACCAGAAGAATGGTCAGTATTTGTCTTGTTTCGGCCTTGTTCAATTTTTGGGATATCCCTCATGGGATAAGTAACCTGTGTAAACATTAGAATGGAAGCCACGAAGTCCAGTCCTGTAGATATCTGGACACAAGTTTGAATGTGCAGTAGTGGTGCACGACACTGTCCAGCCCTAGATGGTCATGCATAACCTACTACCCAGGATCAAACACCTGCCCGTGACGCACGTGTCTTGACACAAATAAGCAAGAGAATATAATGCACACATTTGCATAGTGGCACATGGTATAAGGGTGATGAAGGCACTGACGTAAACAGGATACCCCCAGATCCACTGTGTGAGGGACAATTAATGTGTGTGTAGATGTGACCTGACCAACAATGATACAATGCCAAATGTCCTGTGATCGTAGGAAATAACTATGTACCATACTGCATGTAACAGTTGCCTAAAGTGGTCACGTCAGGATAGAATAAACGTAATTCCTACAAGAAACAGGCAAACAACAAAAGTGCCAAAGGTATAAGGCTCACACGTAGGAAACAAATGAATATTCTAAACCTGCACTGACCGTGGCTATGTGTTGGCCCAAACAATCTGGTGTCTACAGTAGGGTTACCATCTGTCCCGCTTTGCAAGGGACAGTCCCTCTTTGGACAGTTGTGTCTGGGCAAAATACATTACAAATGGCAAATGTCCTGGGATTGTAGGACATAATTATATCCCATATGTTATGTAATAGTTGCAGACAATAATTATTGCAGTATCTACAATACCTAAATGTTACAAGAAACAGAATAAGCAACTAAACCACTACAACAATAGGCTTTTATGTAGGCGAGTAAGTAAAGTCCTATCCGTTGTACTGACCGTGGGTATGTGTCGGCTTGTAAAATCTGATGTGTGTTCCGAAAATGTCCTATCTTGGCCATTTGAAAATGTCGCAACCCTAGTCCCCAGAATACATCCCAACCTGTACATATGACAATGTCAATGATACCAATGGTCAGAGCATTCGCACAATAACCGGCCAGCCCCTTAACCACTCACAAAGCCAGTGACCTTTGGGGGAAAGGTGTTGAATGAGAATGACTACTTACAACAATGAAGAGTAATAGATGCATTTAACTGCAGAAAATTTGTAGTATTACGAATCTGTCAACACGTTCCAACAACCCCCCCCTCATATAGACTAGTTAGAAACAAGAAGAAATTTAATGTACAACAATTCCTTGCAGAACTTAAGTCCTGTAACTGGTCCATCCTAAAAACCCTACCCCTACAGGAGAGTGTTACTTACTTTAATGACACATTCCTTAACATACTTGACTCTCACGCCCCAAATCGACAAATCAGATCCAAAGAACGGATAGCACCTTGGCTAACTCGAGAAACTAAAACTAAAATTAAACTCCGAGACCAGGCCTGGGATAAATGGAGAGCTACTAAAACTCCCCTAGATCGCATTAAATTTCAACAGCTTAGAAACTCTACTAAAACAGCCATTACTCAAGATAAAAAACAGTATTTCTGCCACCTCCAGGACAAACACCAGAATAACCCAAAGAAGTTCTGGGCTGGATTCAATAACCTCCTTCATCCTGGTAAATCTACTACCCCCACCCCTGAGAAACTTATTGGGAAAGATCCAGTAGAAATAGCCAACGCCTTCAACTCCTTTTTTACCGAGACTATCCAGTCCCTAGCTAGCCAGCTAACTACTACTTCCTAATCGCTCACTCATACTAATGACTCAGCTCCACTTTCCTTTAAATTAGGACCAGTATCTACCTCCTATATCTGTTCCCTTTTAAAAAACTAAACTAAAACCAACCACCCTAGCGGCAGATCACCTCCCAGCAGAATACCTACAAATTGCGTCAGACGCTATTGCCTATCCCATATCAATCCTGATTAACAGAAATATAAATGAAGCTACCATACCATCTATTTGGAAAATCTCATATATCATCCTTCTTCATAAAGGAGGCACCTCCACGGAAACATCCAACTACAGACCGATAGAAATTTTGTCTCCAATAGCTAAAATCATGGAGCGGTGTATTCACAAGCAACTCCTAAACTACCTAACCCTTAACAGTCTTTTGTCCAATTCCCAACATGGCTTTCACCCCTATCATAGTACAACCACTGCCCTCCTCTCCTTTGTTGACTCAGTCAATAACAACCGCAATAATAAATTAATATCCTCTGCTCTCTTTCTTGACCTATCGAAAGCCTTCGACATGGTCAATCACCAGCTTCTGCTCCACATTCTGGAAAGCCTACATCTTGACAACCTAGCCCTA
>NC_056738.1:295986218-296018718 GCF_019279795.1 Protopterus annectens | reverse complement strand
ACCCGATACTGTAGTCATGTAGTCTGATGTAATACGCATCACAAGGGATCACACACACCCAGCGTGAGTGACAAATGTAAGCGGAAATGTCGGAGAGCGAGCGGCTGTAAGCGTGTTTGTCTACCAGTATGCCAGTAGTGCACTGTCAAAGAAATGTGGAGTCTAAATGTCTATAAGGTGCTGTGACCAGAGGTCAGCAGTGCTTAACAATGTGCAAACCCACGCACAACAGCTCCCACCTGCTGGACTGTGCCTTACCCGGTCTGTATCCAAAGGAGTCGGCCTGTCCGCAAACAAAGAACCGCCCTATACACGTGATAGTAGAAGTACCCTGCGCACATAGCTCATGTGAATTAACAATAGACCATGGAATATGTACAGACAATAGACCACACACACACCATACAGCGCAGACATCCAACAGTATAGCAATGTACTGGCAGATATGTCTGGACCACTGGTGTATGCATGCCTGGCCGTCCTGTGTTTCAGTGTGTGAGCATGCCCAGTATGACTGTTATGCATGTTGTTGACCAACAGTACCGTCATACCGTCATGTGTGTGAGCATGCAAAGTATGGTCAACTGTATTGCATGTGTCACATGTCCAGATAGTTAGTACTGTGTTGCTGACCCCTCCATTTTACACAGACAGGTGTCATGCTGTGTCTGCAGGGCAGCTAATGATCATGTGGCATTGACAGTTGCTACATGTCTGCATAGTGTGGGGGGACATGCAACCACTACCACAGTCCTACACAGCACTGTGGGTGGTGCACATGACTCTCACATGTGTAGGTGTGACGGGGGCACAGCCAACAGTTGTACACATCTGCCGCTACCATACTGGTATGCCGGGTACTCCATGTCAGTGTGTGGACATTCCTAAATTGCTGGTTGGAGGGATACCAGGGTACGTCAGTTCCCAGCTTTAATTACCAGCACAGTGGTGTTGGACATCCAAGCTTACACAAACTACATCAAACTGCCTGGCCTGCTGTCATCTGTGTGTGTCTTAAGGGGTTGGGGTCATTCATTGGGCATACCCATAGGCCATCGTATATCATTCGTCTGTATTGGTCCACATCTCTCCAGCTGCATTGAACGTGTGTGGGCTGTATGGACACACATGATGGTCAGCCCATAATCTGCAGTGGGTAGGACACCCCATGTACTACAGGCTACAATTGTGACCCCCGTATGTGCTACAGAGGTCACGGTGCCACTATGGATGTGTACTGTCTGCTGCCCTAACATATGGTCACCACAGTCACTTGTATGCTCACATATATACCATAGCAATGGGTAACTTACACATTCTAATACAACTGCCCCTTGTTAGGTCAATAGACATGCCCTGGGTGTGTTCCGGACTTGAGGACGGTGCTGGAGTGCTGCCTATGTCGGATGCACACAGTGCGCCTCCTATACATGGCCGAGCACAGGTACTGTCATGTTTGGCATCCATTGTACTCTGTGCAGGTCAGAGAGGGGAAATCCGTGGGTACCTACTGTGTCAGTTCATATGCCTTGTGTTGCCTCTTTGCCAAGGGCAGGTCATACTGTGCACGGGCTTTCGCTGACTGTGCCCTACTCAGGTAGTTCCTTCACCAAGTCACACTGTGCTTGTACAGGCCTTGGCAGTGGTGTTGGGCTGTGTGGCCCTGCCCCATGCTGTTCCTGCTGCAACTGTTACTGCAGGATAACATTGTGTAGCATAGCAAATACTTGTATGCATGTAGTTTGTGAATACTGCAGAGCTCCAACGGATGTGTCTGGATACCAGAACTGTGAACCGAGCATCACAAACACATGCACAAGTATATTTCTTGTCTGTGCATCTGCCTCAGTATGGTGTGAGTGTTCAGGTATGTGTGCATTGCTGATGGGTGTCATCAGCCACTACACCAGTGTTTACCCAGCATTCCCCACTAGGAGACTGTAGGGGATGTCCATATAGGCATTGGTGTGCTACAGCTGTGTCAGAAGCCATATATCGGACACATCATAGCTTCCAGGGCAGACAGCACACACGTTCAATCTCATGCCCTGGCCATCGCATATGGCCTAGCTGTTGGAGGATATGCCCCTGCAGTGACTGTAGGCCATACCCCACTCCCCGGGTGGTTCTATGTGTGCAGGCTATAGCACCCAGTACCCCAGGGTAGTCATCCATGTGGTGGAACAGATGCATATTGCTGGTCCACTAATCACGTGTGTTGAGGACATGTACGTGCTCAGTAGCATGTTTTGACATGGCATCTGTGAACTGGTGCAATACTCTGGATGCAGATGCCTGTGTGATACCCATGATATCCCCAGTTGTGCTGTGTGAGGTACCTGTGGCTAGTACAACTAGGCCAACACATCCCATGGTATCCACTGTGATGCGTTTCCCTCAGCCTGTTTGCTGTGTCAGGTGTGGCAGGCACAGGTCAACATGCTGCTGTAGGAGGTCTCTGTCCACCCCATAGTGCTCCAACATCCCCAGCCCATGTAGCCCCTGGTAAGTCACCCTCAGTCTATAAAGTCTTATGTCACCCCAGTAAGGGTTGTTTGGCAGCATACACATCCTCACTGCCCCAGCCTCCTGCACATGTTGGTATATGTTGCCTGCTGCAGCCCGTGTCATTTGGTTGGACTGTGACGTGAAATGTCCCTGCAGGTATACACCGGTGGTGTAGAGTGTGGATGAAACGTGTGTGTATGCTGCTTGCTTGTATTAACGTACTGTTCATGTGCGGGCTGGCCATGTCATCTGCAGATTGTGCTGATCAACACCTGTTTGTGTAGCCTGTACACCCTGACTACCCAACCACTGCTGCCATCCCTCCGAATGTCACCAGGCAGGTATAGACACACCCCTAGCTTAGGTGTGCTAAGGCAGGAGCACTCCCGAGGCACAGTTCTGCAATGCACGTACAGTATGCCTGACGCCCCTCCTATGCTGTCAACTATATTCGAGACCTGCACCCGTCTTGCTACACACATACACTCCAGGGACCAGCAGCACACCCTGGTGATAAATGTGATACACCATAGTCAACCTCATCTGCATAGTATAGTCTTCTAATGAATAGTTATATGACCCATACCAAACCTCCAAATTATTAACCACTGCTCAGTGTCACTCAGATCCATACACAACTGGCAACAGGTGCCTTACCATCACCATATTCGATGTCCCATGGTCTTCCCAGCAACAAAATAACCTGTGTCAACACAACTACAACCCGTGGCCCAGCACACTACAGATGATGTGCATTACCACCACGCCATGGCAGATATACATAGATCCCAGGTTATCACGTACAGATCATCCGGCACAAACATTCAGTAGTGCTGATGTCCCCAGACATATGTTCACATCTATGTCCACCTCTACATCTACATATATCATGTATATTATTTGTATACATATATACATGGACACACACACACACACGCACACATATATATATATATATATATATATATATATATATATATATATATATATATATATATATATATATATATATATATATATATATATATATATATATATATATATATATATATATACATACACACATATACATGTACACACATATGTAGATATGCATTTATATCACAACAGCGGACCGCATGACAGCAATGCATTAGACAGGAATGAAAAGGAAACTACATGTGCCACCTGCATCATGTAGTGTTGTTACTATTAAGACACGTGTGTTATGCTGCGTCACATGGTGAGACCATATCAAGGGTAAGAGTAGGGCTGCTGACAGTTACTCACCAGACCTATTGGCGAATGTATGTGTTGACAATCTAGTGTCTTGGCAGAATATGCGGGCTGTGGACACTATATAGGTCAGCAACAAAACAAACTGAACACATCCCGCAGATACCAACACATACGGTATAACTGCCAAACACACACATCTGCCATGCCTTGGAATCGAGCACCTACCTGTCTAGTCTACCACACTACAGCATTATGCAGTAACAGAACGCGCTATCATGTTTACTGATACACAGCACTCCCAGAAGCATACTTCTAGGTGGATGACATCATCCACAAAGGCAAAGACGCCGATAGGGAATGTATGTGGAGTGAGCCGTCTAAAAGCATTACTCTGTCCCCAAGCAGCTGAAAACACACACACACACTTGGCAGGGTTGGGAGTTGAACATACACCAAACTACCATATCACACTACATCATTACGCGGTTACAGAATGCACTACCGAGATTACTGGAACACATTATTCCCAGAGGCATACGTCTAGTTGGATGACATCATCCGCAAAGGCAAAGACGCCGATAGGGAATGTATGTGGAGTGAGCCGTCTAAAAGCATTACACTGTCCTCAGGCAGCTGGAAACACACACACACACAAGCACACACTTGGTAGGGCTGGGAGTCGAACATACACCTAACTACCTTATCACACTACAGCATTACGCGGTTATAGAACGCGCTACCGAGATTACTGGAACACAGCACTCCCAGAGGCATACTTCTAGGTGGATGACATCATCCACAAAGGCAAAGATGCCGATAGGGAATGTATGTGGAGTGAGCCGTCTAAAAGCATTACTCTGTCCCCAGACAGCTGGAAACGCACACACACACAGGCACACACTTGGCAGGGCTGGGAATTGAACATACACCTAACTACCTTATCACACTACAGCATTACACAATTACAGAACGAGCTACCGAGATTACTGGAACACAGCACTCCCAGAGGCATACTTCTAGGTGGTGACATCATCCGCAAAGGCAAAGACGCAGATAGGGAATGTATGTGGAGTGAGCCATCTAAAAGCATTACACTGTCCTCAGACAGCTGGAAACACACACACAGGCACACACTTGGCAGGGCTGGGAGTCAAACATACACCTAACTACCTTATCACACTACAGCATTACACAATTACAGAACGAGCTACCGAGATTACTGGAACACAGCACTCCCATGGGCATACTTCTAGGTGGTGACATCATCCGCAAAGGCAAAGACGCCGATAGGGAATGTATGTGGAGTGAGCCATCTAAAAGCATTACACTGTCCTCAGACAGCTGGAAACACACACACAGGCACACACTTGGCAGGGCTGGGAGTCAAACATACACCTAACTACCTTATCACACTACAGCATTACGTGGTTACAGAACACGCTACTGAGATTACTGGAAAACAGCACTCGCAGAGGCATACTTCTAGGTGGATGACATCATCCGCAAAGGCAAAGATGCCGATAAGGAATGTATGTGGAGTGAGCCATCTAAAAGCATCACTCTGTCCCCAGATAGCTGGAAACACACACACTTGGCAGGGCTGGGAGTCGAACATACACCTAACTACCTTATCACACTACAGCATTACGCAGTTACAGAACGCGCTACCGAGATTACTGGAACACAGCACTCCCAGAGGCATACTTGTAGGTGGATGACATTATCCGCAAAGGCAAAGACGCCGATAGGGTATGTATAGAGAGTGAGCAGTCTAAAAGAATATTACTGTCCCAAGGTGGATGTAGACAAACACACAGCAGTGGTGTGAGCGGGACAACTGCCCATCTACGGGGCACTATTACAACACTACATAGATACGAGATGCGCCACAGACAGTACACCCTTCAAGACAGTCAACCAGTGTGTTCAATGTAGGCATCCATCCTGATGTGTAAAATGGACATCTGTTGCCTGGATGACCACCATCGCTATACAGGATGTCAATGGCCATGCCCATACACAGAGGCACATCACTGACACAAGGTGTCACTGGGCATGCTCACACACTTAGTATCACGCGTCCATTTGGAATGTACTGTGTGTCCATCTACACAACGGCATACTGGGCATGCTCACACACTTAGCAGTTGCAAAGGGCCGTCTTTCATGTACACGGATTCTAAACACGGAAGGCAACAATTTGGAATGTACTGTGTGTCCATCTACACAACGGCATACTGGGCATGCTCACACAGCAGTTGCAAAGGGCTGTCTTGCATGCACATGGATTCTAAACACAGAAGGGCACAGTTTGGAATGTATTGTGTGTCCATCTACACAATGGCATACTGGGCATGCTCACAGACTTAGCAGTTGCAAAGGGCCATCTTGCATGCACACGAATTCTAAACACGGAAGGGCACGGTTTGGAATGTAATGTATGTCCATCTACACAATGGCATACTGGGCATGCTCACACACTTAGCAGTAGCAAAGGGCTGTCTTGCATGCACATGGATTCTAAACACGGAAGGGCACAGTATGGTGTTACTGTCCCCATGTACATGAAGGCCACTCACATGTACTGACCAGTACACACTCAAGAGCCATCACAGATGTCTCAGGTGCAGTGCAGATCACAGAGGTAAACGTCACAGTCTACTATGTAGCCCTCAGGCATCAGCATGTTGTTGGACAAGCAACACACAGCCATACATTACCACAACACCATGTGACTCATGACCAGTGGACTGTACATAGGTCTACAGCAAATGTGCAGACTACACATGTACTGACAGGGTTCCATCATGTGTTATGCAATACAATGATACCACTGTACATGACCAGGTCAGCTCTACACATAACAGGGGCCCTGGGTCTTACACAGCTGTGACAGATGACTGTTGCTGTACACCAAAGAACACACATGTTTGGATATGACATACATGTAATTGCAGTGGATATGTGCATGGACCACACACACACACACAACACATATGTACACAGCATAGCTTTTGCTATCCTCCATGCAGACAAGTGGCTACAGCAATCACACGCATGCAAATAGAAGGTAGGTCCATGGCTGTTGAATGCTAACAGTACATGAGGTAGCAATGTTGACCGAGGACACATTCCCTCTGTACTAGTTACCCATGACACCCATCATATCATACAACAGTCCATGTGTTATGTATGTCATCACACATGTCCACCAATTGCAATGCATACAAACATGGCTACATGACAGGCATGTAGGACCAACACACATGCACGTGTAGTGGTCTGCATGCAGCTACCATGCATGTGCAGTAGCTGATGTATGTAATTCATCTGTGCCTAACTACAACATGCAGTTGCAATGCAGCCCCATCACTGACACCTGTATATGGTGAAATACTGACAGTACGGTAGGATGTACATCAAGTATGGATGGATGTGTGTACATAAAGTGGTGATCCACCTTTGCAGATGGATGTTTGCTGAGGATGGCTCACAGGTGTGTCGCACGCCATCCTACAATTACATGTGCAAACAGTACGCTATGTTACTGTTACTTGACGGTGAAGACATAAAACCTACACAGCAGTTGGGTGTTACTGACTGTAAGTCACTTGATACCTGTAACACTTACATCCTCCCATGTGCATATAGCAGCACAATTGCCGGAGGTAGCGTTGGTACACATAATGCGGCCAATACTGCTGCATGTCTATCAGACATATCATCATATGGCAGGTGTATCATTCACAGTACTGCCATATGTGTTTACTTGTGTGACCATATATGCCACATATGATGGGGAATACATCCCAATTGTTACACACCCCTGTACACTGTTGTAGAGATCTGTACATACTGCAGTGTGGAAAGCATGACGTAGGCAGGGGTGGTGTGTGTATCACACACATGTCAGCTATCCATATGTGAATGACATTTGTGGACTCCACAGTGTGTGTGTGTGTGTGTGTGTGTGTGTGTGTGTGTGTGTGTGTGTGTGTGTGTGTGTGTGTGTGTGTGTGTGTGTGTGTGTGTGTGTGTGTGTGTGTGTGTGTGTGTTTATATGTATGGCTGTCTGGTGCATGGAGTGAGGGTGTATGCTACCATACAGAACAGACAGGATCCCTAACCCCTCATGGTGATGCAGTCTACTACCCTGTTGATGCCATTGGTCTCAGCCTTACTGGCTACCTGTACATGTTCATTCTCTGTGTCACATCATGTGGGTGCACAGTACTGTGAGGGTGATTACCACATAGGCTGGGGTCCTCACCTCAACACTATGGAGTGTGCGTTATAGTGTTGTTGACCCCATGAGTGTGGGCATGTTCCTGTATTGTGACAGGGTATTACTGCTACACAGTGAGGCCTCATGCTATCAAGTGGCCTCTAATGTTATCATCGGCTGGACTGCTGTGTACACCCTCCGCACCATGTCAACAAACCTGTGATGTGACCTGGTATGGATGTCGCGTCTCTAGCCACTGTAGCCTATTAAATAGCCCACATGCTTCTGGATCAGTAGATGTGTGGACATCTGTGGTATGTTAGCCTTTCCAACAGTCAGGTTGAGGCTACGTATAGCATGCTGATATTGCCATATGTGCCTGTGAGTACTCCACATTTACACATGGGAAACTGCAAACACTGCTACTTGTTGACACATGCAAGTAGACCATAAGGAGGGAACCAGGACATCATTACCAACATGCTGTTACTGTTGTTACCAAGACACATACTGTGAACATATAACAATGCATGATAAACCTGTACTACATGGTATGTCTGGTGCATGTCAACAGTACACAACTAATGTAATATACACTTCTCTCACTATTCTGTTCACCCTGTGCATCAGGCCATTTGAGCATGTCCCTGCACCAATGGTGTGGATGACAGGGATGCGACACAGGCTTCATCATATGCACAGGGTGATAATGATTGCCAGGGGCATAGGCTGCACCAATGGATGACATCATATGTGTGGGTAAGGGCCAGTGATCTGATGTGCGGTCATTATGCATGTGGGTGTTGCGGTGTCCTACAGATGTTTTGCTGTGTGCTTGTACGTGTGCACACAGTTCTGCCTTTTGTGAGGCCTACACAGGGGTATTATTGAAAGCTCCAGATTGTACAGACCAGGATGTACAGCTCACTGTGTCCAGCCATGCCCACGTGACCTGTGCCTGCCAGGGGTTGCACGGGCACTACCAGGTGGAGGTACAGATTGGCTACTGTCCGATGACACATGTCCACTGGAACCGTGTCCCCACTGGAAACATCCAGGGCCACGTCCACGTGGCCTGCTGTGTTCTGGTGTGGACAGCGCAGCACCAGCTGCACTGCTACTGCTACCGGCACTATGGGAGCGGGCATGTGAGGTGGCATGTTCATGTTGACCTGCACTAGGTGGTGTAGCTGGCCTACGTCCACGTGGCCTATGCCTCACTCCTACCAGATGTTTCAGCACAGACAGCTCACGCTAGCGAATTGCCATGCCACAGTCAAGGATTCAGACCATGTCACCCAATCGCCTGTCCAGAACATCTGCAATCTGCTGTTGAGCATTTGCCAATGCCTGGATGTTGTCATTTAGAGTACGGATAGCAGCCCTCTGCAGCCTCTGCCCTTCTCTGTTCTGCCATTCATCACGTGCCTGTGCCGCCATTACAGTCTGGAACATGCGTCTGGTGACACCAGCTGCTGCGCTCTGTCCTGCAGGTGCATGTCTGCCAGAGGTCCTCCTATGAGCAGCACTGGCCACATGCTTGTTTGGCACATCTGCAGTCATTACACTGACACCATGGTGTGGAGACACACCTTCTGTAGCCACCACATGTTCATGTTCCACGCTAATAGACACTGACTGTCCTTCCTCTATGGCCACTGGTGATGCAGTATGTGTTGGCAGTAGAACTGTGTGTGGGGAAGAGGGGGACATAGCTGGGAAGGTAACCACTGGCACAGATTTAGCCCCTGACAACCCTGCCTGTACCTCATGCATATTATTAATCACTGCTAGTATCTGTGGGGACACTAACATCAGATGGACCGCAGGAGGGTAACGCACCTACATCACCTGTGAATGCAAAGAAAGACTCTAAATTACAATAGACACACACAGACACACACACACACACACACACACAGACACACACACACACACACTCACTCACACACACACACACACACACACACACACACACACACACACACACACACACACACACAGACACACACACACACACACACACACACACACACACACACACACACACACACACACACACAGATGCACACACACACAGACACACACACACACACAGACACACACACACACACAGACACACACACACACACACACACACACACACACACACAGACAGACACACACACACAGACACACACACACACACACACACACACACACACACACACACACACACACACACACACACACACACACACACACACACACAGACACACCATGCATGTGACTTGACAGACGGCATGCAGCATGCATGTGATACTGCAGACGGCATGCAGCTCAGACATTAATAGTGTTAGCATACCTCCCTGGGTTGCACACAACAGCAAGCAGGTGTCATATCAGTAGCCATGCAGTTCACACAATCATGGTAGTAAGCATGCATCCCCAGGATACACCATGTGGACCAGAACAGGTTAACAGTACACATGGCTGAAGTGACCTTGACATGTAATCTGCTGACATGTGCATTAACATGCATACATGTCTGACACAATGGTGTCCTGACACACGTACAGCGTTGTAATGGGCATCACATTGCAGTGTTATCTGTATGCCCTACAGATTGAATGCATGTTTAGCAAATGTGAATGAGCATGGAAGTGTAGTGTGAGCCGTCTACATTGCTATACAGTGTGAAGTACAGACACTGTGCCATTGCATGGCATCATGATGCCTCTATATTGCTATACAGTGCATAATATGCACACATTGCATAGCCATAATTGCATGCATACCCATGACATAACTGTGGATTTTCACCCACAATGCTGAGGTGTATACACACCAAACCATGCTGTGTCATGTGACAGGTCACTGGAAGACCTACATATGACACCCCTACACAACTACTACAGAGTCTAGCTGCCTGGCAACCATGTCCACACATGGCAGACTTGTCAATTCACCATGTCCCACATGACATTGATGTACCACACACACAAGGTGCACAGCGAATGGTGATGTCCTACAGCTGCAAGGGAAATGTACAGTATCTGTGGCCTGATGTGGTGTCAATGTCTGTGGAAGCTGTACAGGTGACTACTGTCATGCTATGACACAGTCGTGATGTTCAACACATCTTATATGGTAGACTTAAGTGACATCTCCACTAGCTGTGCACAGGCTTTTATGATGTCCAGTGTACCACATCAACTGTATAATCAGTCAAGTAAGGCTATAATTGGACCATGTGTGGACAATGTGCAACAGGGTGTATACACATCACATCTACTGTGTGGCTACATGTCTCTGGCCATCCCCCATGGCCATGCGTGAACATGTGTTGGCCAAATGTTTGTGACGGCCATCTATCTCACATGTCTTAGTTGTCCCATATGACATACACCTATAGATGTCAGATATGTCACAATCCACAGGGCTTTGCAGACAATGGGTTGTATGTTTGGTATGTTTGGTATGTGTTATGGGATAGTGTGACAATATTGCAGCCAGAACACTACGTGTCTGGGACATGTCAGATGGCACATCACAATGTGTGCACCCATTGCAGGGGCATATAACACAATGGTGACTCCTGTGGGCTGCCCATATTCCAGCTCACTGTGTGGTACTGTCTGCGTACCACACATGTGTTGTTCCAATGTATAGTACATATGCCTACATTGTACAACACCTCCACCGTTGTATGCACAGCTGTCCACACATGTAGCAATGACAGATACTGTGGTTTCATGTCGGTGTATCATTTTGTTTGTATATATTGCACATGAGTAGCCAGTGTGAATGATGGGAGATGCGACCTGTATATCATGACTGGACCAAACATCAAGTGTACAAGTGTTAACTGGCCACATGGCAAATAGATCTATGCTTTAACATGCCTGATACTGATGACAGTCTCACCTGCAATGGACTGATGTCTGTGCGGCACGCCAGAGGTACCTGTATATGGTGACACAGCAGTTTGAACATTATCCATGACTGTATGACAGCCACAGGGTGCACTGTGCATGTTAATGCATTCACCTGTACAATAGCATATAGTATGCCCATGTGTGCATACACAGGGTAGCATACTGTAGTATGCAGCATGTGTGCAAACATACCTTGCATATGATGTTACTTTACATAATGTTCAGTGACACATGCAACTAAATGGTATATAATAGTCATATGTGCAGTACTGACTTACCAGGCAACTCCAGGCTCATTGGTTGGGAGACATCCACCTCCAAGATGGCAGCTAGTGCTTGTGGATGCTGTTCTGAGGGTGTCCCGAGACTGGCCAGTAGCTCCTCTGTGGGTGTGAGTGGGGGCTGGGTTGGTGGCCCACCACCTGTTCCACCTTGTTCCCTGGCGATTGCAGTGGCACACTGTTTTGCATGTTGTATCAAGTCCGTGCAGTGTCTGCGCACCTGCTGGTAGGTGCGGTTATGGCCACCCACATCATTAACCCTCCTGTGAAGGTCCTGCCACAGGTCGTCATGCTGCTGGGCATGCTGTGGCACATGGTTGAACAACACCTTGTAGTTCTCATGGAGGTATGGGATGAGGACATCATCCTCCTGGTGGCTGTATGCTGGCAGGCACGAACGAGGCATTATCTGTAAGACATAATGATGGTGACAGGTCACAGTATCACAGAGATGTACAGAGATACTGCTGCACATACATTTGTATTAAATCTAGTACATCTGCACAGTTAGGTTTGCAAATCATCATGACACTGACATGTTTGTGTCACACACATGTAACACCCGTTATGCATTGGATATCATCACCATATATGTGTGTCACCTCATTACATTGTTCATACTCCATGTGAATGCTGTCTTGATGTGGGCATGTCTGTTTGCCTGCACTGGTGTTCTTACCTATCAGCACATGCCTGGATGTGTCCACAGTAATGCTGTTGACCTTGATGCTGTGTATATGTCACATATCAACACATACGCTGCCTTAATGGACTTGAGCAGTGACAATGCACACATACGCATGGAAACCTTTACATGCATGTGTTTTGCCATATACATCTACACAGCACTGTACAGCAGTTCAACATCCTGCCATGGATCGCCTGTGTTGCACATGTGATAGACATGGGACAATGGCTACCCGGGCGTCATTCGCAGGGATGGTTATCAACTATAGCATGCACAGGAAAGGTTTCCTAGCTGTATCCGACAGTCATTTTGCCACTGCGAGGTGCATCAGTGCCACGTTACTGATCCAGACAGTTGATAATACATCTACCATGCGGTCATCACACCATGTATGACAGAGATGACATGTTCAGCTTTGATGGACAGGGTTGCATGGTATGGCGGGAGTATGTCACATATTTGGCACAGAGATCTGTCCAGCATGTGGTGATCCTAGTAGTAGGACAGTGGCTGTCCATGACGTATGTCTTTCAGATCAGGATATGTATGTGTAGCATGTCCAATATCATAGTGTAGCACATGTCTTTATGCAAGGTAGCCAGCATGCTGCATAGTGGAGGTGAGGATTGTGAAGGCTGGTAGCACCTATCCACGCATGGCCAATACCCCTTAAAGGTGATATGTGATCCGATATTGGTCACCCGAGTGCTGAGTATGCCTGTCCAATGATCTCCATGCTCATGGATGGCACCCTGTCATGACATGGGTGCCTCGTATGACTACCTGATAGGCCTGGAGGCGTCACCAACTCAGGGAGGTGAACTGCACAGCACCATCCCTTACACAGTGTCCATAATGTTGACCGCTGCCTAGGTGGTAGTTAATGGGTACAGGGTTATTCACCTAGCGGTAACAATGCTATTATCAGCTGTCAGATTGTGCACATATGTCACACACCTCACCCACAAAGCCCACTCTGTATGTTGTCCACAACACTGAGACAGCTATTGCTCCTAGTTCATGGCCATTCACATCCTTACATACACAGATGCCTCACATTTGTCTGTGTGGTATGGGCTACAATGAGGGGGGAGTACAACACATTAACCCTGTTTTACTGTAGCTGCCACTGGTGTAATATGCACATGTCACTCTGACACCTTTTGTAGTGTTGATTCTGTCAACAGGCCAATGGTAGAACAGTCCTGTGACATACGAAGGTACATGTAATCAAACATCCGTACTATCATCTATGTCTATACTGCTAACATCTACGTTGATAAAGGTTCATGGACTTGCAGACCATACTTAGCAGGGTAATAGTGCAGTGCCTCCAATTATGACTGTCGTCACCACTTGTGGGTTGATATTATCCAACACCCTATCTGTATTGCATTTTCATGCTCAGCACTTGTTCAGAACTTGTGAGCACTTCATGAGCTACTAATTAATATAGCACCCATTCCAAGCCATTTCTCTCAAGTACACTGTCTGTCCTTACATTTCCAGTTTGCTTACAGTACAACAGCTGTTGTACACACGTAACTCACATATCTTGTGATACATGGTTGAATATACAGGCCTGTCCAACTGTCACGTACCAATGCTATTGCCTGTCTATATGATGAATATGGCATACATGTGACAAAAGAGCAATTGTCTTATGTACACAGTCAATGCACACCTCCCAACATATGGCACTATAGCCTGTGGGAGATGCACATATGTAGCCATGCTGGGGGTAATGCTCTCACCAACCCAGACTGAACCTGGCAGTCATGTGGGGATGTATAACATTTGCAACACACCCTACTCATCACGTAGTCTCACAAGATCTCCACCACCACAGGCCACATATAGTATGAGTACAACTTTTGCAGAACCTCTCCATAAGCTGTGTAGGCACCAAAGGCAGCCCACATCACCAAACACAACAACAATAACTTATAGCCCACAGACTCATGTGTGCCCATCACATACAGCCAATAGGGTGTTATAACATACACAACACATCAGTCATAGGTGACTCTGTAGGCGGTCACACTGATGTTCCACTCAGCAGGCTACACAAGGTGATAGTTGCTTACATCTAGCTTTTGGGTAACTGGTTCTGCAACATAACCTATGCACCCATGCCACACCTCACCAGGTACAACTTGACTGTCATTCTCTATGTTAGTGTGACTGCCCTGAGATGCAACTTTACAGACTACATGTGCAGGGACATGCAATAGCTCACCGGTCTTGTAGCCTTGAAGGTATCGGCCAAGCCCTGGGGAGCATTATGCATTCATCCGGACTTGATACCACTGTACAAGGACTGACTGTTTCCCCTGACAAATACCTGATACAGCTGTGAGGCATGCCAGATATGGGAGTCATGGTAGCTTCCAGGGCTGCCAGCACACACATCCATAATAATGCCCTAGGCATTGCACATGACCTGGCAGTTGATGGAGTGGAATCCCTTGTGGTTTATGTAGCACCTACCATGCTCACCGGGTGGTGACTTGATATGTATGTGCGTGCAGTCTATCGCACCCAGTACCTCCGGGTAGTGTGCCACATGGTGGAAGTGACGCATATTGCTGGCCAACTCTTCCTGCGTTCGGGGGAAGTATATATGCTCATTGGCATGTGGTAACATGGCATCCAGGACTGGTGTAGTACCCTGGATGCTGATGCCTGTGATATTCCCATTATATCTCCAGTTAGCCTTTGAAAGTTTCCTGTGGCTAGTATTCACAAGCTTACACATACCTTCATGTCCACTGGGATGGGTTCCCCTCTGTTGTTTCTGGATCTCAGGTGTGGCCGGTACAGCTCAACTATTTGCTGTAAGATGTCCCTGTCCAACCTGTAATGCTCTACTATCTCCAGATTATGTAGCCCCTGGTAGGTTTGCTTAGCAATGGCCAGGCCAGATTTGCATTGCTCCAATGTGCTTACAGCTACGGTGGCACAACCCAATGCTGATGTCATGTATACCTCTGAGCCACTCCTCGGTGTTGTAGTGCTGCGCCGTATGGTACATCCTTAATCTGGCGGGACATTTGTGATTCAATATTACTTGCCTCATTTGCATGGCATTGACTGCTAATTCATAGTTACTGTGCCGAACACTGTCACAGACCCTTAGCAACCCTTGCAGCTTGGTTGTGGTGTACCATGCATACCATTGAGTATTATAGTGAAATCCTGATTTGTATTACATTGCGATTTTATGACATTTGTATATATTTTCTTTGTGTTCCCATTTGCGCACACATGCCCTGCAGTTGTACTTTGCGTTGCTGTGGACATGGAGTTAAATATTGTTTTTTAGGTGTTCTGCATCTTTTCTTATGCCATTGGCTGTATATTTAGCCATTGGCATATGTTAACTTTGTAATACATGAGTCTGGTCCACTTTCATAGCTCCGATGTTCTGTTTGGAAAAATGTAAACCGTGTTTTTTGGTTTACATTTCTGTGGGCTTACACTACGCCTGCACCACTTCATGTATCGCTATGTACCTTAATTTGCATGGTGCGACACTGCACATGGGGTGATTAGCATACCTAAGCCGAGGGCTACACAGATTTGGCATACGCTGGTAGTGCACATGGAATTGGATCATACCTGAATCGCTCAGTGGCCATATTTGGTGTTATGCCGCCTACGCTATGCCTGCGCCTGGCGCAAGCTTCATGAATCCTGGGGCGTGTCTTTGGCACCAGGCAGGAGGTTAGGAGTCTCAATTATGGCTCCTAGTTTGCAGTCATCTGTAAATTTAGTTAGCCAAAGACTTTCTGTGTTAGCCTGTACTTCAGAGAAGTAGATACCAAACAGGAGAGGACCCAGGACTGAACGCGCTGGTACTCCAGTTGTCACTGGTCTGAAGTCTGATTTGGAGTCTGCTACTTTTACAGTGTGGGTTCTGTCAGTAAGCCAGTTGGCAACCCATCTTGTGACATAGGGATTTATACTTAGTTTAGTGAATTTATCTAAAATTCCAGAGTGGGGAATGGTGTTGAATGCCTTGGCGAGATCTAGATAGGATGTGTGAACCACCTTACCCTCATCTATGGCTTTGGTGACTACTTCAAAGAAGTCTATCAGGTTTAGGAGACATGATATGCCTTTTACAAACCCAAACTGTGTGGGGTCCAAAGTTTGGAGATCTCCAATGTCTTTGTTTATGAGTTCCGTGATGATAGTTCCATGGCCTTGCAGACGAGGCTGGTCAGGCTATTGAGGTGGTAGTTCCCGGAGTCTGTTGTGGCCCCCCCCCTTTGTGGAGTGGGAAAACTGTCACAGTGCACCATTCAATGGGCACAAAGCCTGAGGTGAGGCTATGATTGAACATGGTACTTAGGTGGGGTGCCAGTTCATTCTGTAGTTCATGTAGAAGGCAGCCTGGGATGTTGTCAGGTGCCATGGATGCTGTGTTCTTGGCTTTGGCGAGTGAGTTTTTTACCTGTGTAGCCGTGATTACAGGAATTTTGCATTCTCCCGGTATAAAGATGGGCTCTTTAGGGGGTGAGAGGGGGTTAAAGTTAGCACTGAACCTATCTGCCCGGATGTTGGCAATATCAGTTGGTTCTGTATATTTAGTGTCATTGTGCTGTAACTCAAAGCAGATCTGAGTGTTGCCATTTCGATTCTTGACATAGCTATAGAATGCTTTGTGGTTGTCTTTAGAATCAGTGGCAATTTGATTTTCATAACTAGCTTTGGAGGATTTTATGAGGGATCTCAGCTTCTTACTGAGGCTGACCAGGGAGTTCCTCCAATTGTGGTATTTTACTCTTTCTTGCAACAGTTTCTTCTGTTGTAGAGTTTGTTTATGGCAGAAGACCACCAGATTGGCTTCCTTTTTTTGGAGGATAGCATCTTGGTTTTGTTATTGATAGCACGATCCATGCACTCATGTAAGTGCTTATAAAGTGCATTTGTGTAGGATTCAGCAGTCATACCTCTATTGTCCATCTGCATGGGTGTCGTGAAGTTGGTCACTTCTGTCTTAAGAGGCGTGTAGTTGGCTTTGGATACATTTTTTTACAGTTGTTTTCCTAATGGGGGGTGGGGGCTGGATGTGGATGTCTAGGGTGATTAGCTTGTGGTTGGATCTGACCAACGAGGAGCTGACCTCTGGTTTGGAACACCAGTCACCCATGTTGGTGATGACCAGGTCTAGGATATTGCTGCCCCTGGTGAGGGTGTGGATAAGTTGATCCAAGGCGTTGGAATTCATGATTTCCAGAAAATGTTGAGCAAAAGAGTTGGTACATGAGTAGTTTACCCAGTTAATGGTAGGGTAGTTGAAATCACCCATTATTAGAGTGTTGGGTTGTACCTTAATATTTTCCAGTGTATCAAGAAAAGAGGAGTGGGAATCCTGGGGCATGGTGAGGGGTCTGTAGCAAACTACAATCTGGATTGCGGTTTTGCCCAGAGTTAGTTGAACTTGGATAATCTCGGATGCATTATGCTGACCAACTAGCTTGGAGGTGTGCATATCCTTAATGAATATGGACACACCTCCACCTTTAGTGTTTCGGTCCGGGTTTGGTGGCCGAAAGGTTTGGTATGAATTATAGCCTGGTAATGCAGGGGTGCTCTCTGGAGCTTTGAACCAGGTCTCTGTCACTGCACAGATGTCAGTGTTCTCCATTTTAAGGAGTGCCTCGAGTGAGTGCATTTTGAGGTTTAGACTTCTAGCATTGAGTAGCATTACCTTCAGATTTTGCTTGCTTGTACCTGTTACGGTGGTGAATTTGTCATTGAACCTTGCCTAAAAAAGGCACTATAGAGGTGGCAAGAGCCTTTGCCAGTATCCGGAATCCCAATGGTGACAGGTGCAGGCTATCTCTGGCAAAGCAGCGTGGTCTGTCGATCATGTCATCCCAGGCAGACAGATACTGGATTCCCTTAGAATGACACCAGAAGCTTACCCAATTGTTAAAGTCAATCATTTTGTCCTTGTACTGTGGCATCATTCTGGGTGATGGCAGGATGCTACTCAGGCCAAGGGTCATACCTGCCTTGGCTACAAGATCGGAGAACTCCTCCATGTCTCTTTTCATGTAGTCCAGGGAGGTACATCTCAGGTCATTCACACCAACAAGGACAATGACAGAGTCATATTTGTACTTGTTGTGGATTGACCTGAGCACATGTGTTATGTGGTGGATCCTGGCACCTGACAGGCAGCTGACAGTAACTTTTTCCTTGTTTAGCCTGGTGAGTGGAACATCAAGGTGCCTGACTATAGAGTCAACTATGACTAGAGTGTTGGGTATGTTATGCCTTATGGGCTGTAGTTGAGTGGCACACTGAGTTTATGTGGGCTACGTGTCATTTGGGTTGTGTTGGGGGGGGTGGATGTTGCTTGCATTTCTGCTTTGGAGGTCTCTGTTGTTTGGGCAGATTTGTACTGAGAGCCTCCACGAATGTAGGTGTGCATTTTGTGCTTCTGTGTGTGTGTGTTTTGGTGGTGTAGGTTTTGAGGGACTATGTCATGAGTGTGGTGCGGTGCAAGTGTTTACCTTCTCCTCTTGACTGTATTGGCCAGTTTTTGGTGAAGAGAGCTTTGCTTCCAGTTTGGCTATATAAGTGCATCTCTCACAGGTCATAGTATTGGGTGGTAGGAGGATAGGGTTGTCTGTGTACATGAGGCAATTGCTGCATTGTCACAAGATGCCCAGATTCATCAGGTAGACAGGAGAAAACACTGGGAGATGACCTTTAGACATGCCTGAATAGGTGCTTATTTATTAAGTACTAAAAACTGTTTTGCTCTAGACAAGTGAGGAAAGCTGAGTGCTGTAGTAATTTGTAACTTATTTAGTGCTTACAATGAGTTCTGAACAAGTGCTGAGCTCAAAGAAACAGATAAGTGCTAAAACTAAAAAGCTGGCTAGTTGCAAGGTAAATTTTGAAGAACAGACTTTATGGCGCCAGAAATAGTTTAACCCCTGTTAAGTGGGGGGCTTACGAGCTCACAAACAGTCCTGGACACAGCAAATCCATATCTGGACAAGACCTGCCACAGGAAAGTGGGGAAGCAAGCTTAGAATTTTTTTTTCAGTAAAGTGGAAATGGAGAAAGCTGGAACAGAAGTTAATTCAACGTTAAGAATCTGAGTGGGTTGGCTTTCACAAATGTTCTCTATTAGATTGAGTGAACTAATGACACTAGACTGGGAGGAGTGTCACAGATCAAATATACAGTATGGGTGGGTAACTGCAAAGCCACAAAGTATAAGAACACACAACACTAGGGAGGGTGGGTGGGAAAAATTACAGTTCCTAGCAGTAGCCACTAAATGAAAGGTTTAAACAGATCAAGGAGCAGACTAGAGAATGCTTGTAACTGTAAACAGACAATTATCAAAAATGCATAGAAAAGCTTGGATAGAGCACTCACAAACAGAAAATACAACTCTCAGTATGAAAAAGCAGTTTACAGTTAAGTTAAGTTAAAACAGTATATAACAGTACATAAATACAGTGAACAACAAAAAAAGCTTTATAACAGTGCAAAATGTAGTAGATCAACTGTATAACACAATTATAAGCATTTCAGAAGTGCAGTTCAGTGAAATAAGTGTATGAAATAACTTATCCTGCTCTTGGAATCTTAAGGAATTTCCACTTATGCAATGCAATCCAGAGCATGGCATTACATACACTTATTACTGATGTCATTATCCTGCTATGTTATCAGACTGGGTGGTATGAATTGGTTACCAAGGCTAAGCCATTCTTAGCAGGTACCAACATTGCTGCAATATAACAGCTAAGCTGATTTGTGCACTGGTAAGTGAAGCCTACACTGTGTAAGCGCCAGTATGTTTACTTGTAGCTTAGCACCACTTAGCTTCATGGAAACACACGCAAACCTGGTTAAACTGCTCAAAACTGCCTTAACCACACTGTATCCAACAGCCCTTTTTCTGCCCAGCAACAAAATGAACAGCCCTTGCAGGTCTTGAACCCAGAACCTTGTACACTAAAGTCACAAAACTTAACCACTACGCCATGACCACTGTGACAACAGCTGTTGTTTTTCCAATATATCTGTCAATACACATATTGATTAGTATTCAACAATACCCATTATTTCCACAATTGTATAGTACTTGTTATTAAGATGACTGTTGCATCACATATGTTGTTTTATCATAATGTGCACATAGCAGATACATATGGTGAGATACATCTGGGAGAGTATACACAACCGTGAGGTTTACAAATAACAGGAATAAGGATATATATACATATAATAGGTTCATATATGTCTACATGTACATAGACATGTATATTCATACATATGGCAGTATACACATCTGTATAGTGCAACATACATATGGCCATGTGTGCATCTCTTCATATGTACAGATATATATATATATATATATATATATATATATATATATATATATATATATATATATATATATATATATATATATATATATATATATATATATATATATATATATATATATATATATATATATATATATGGGTCTACTTCATAAGATCGACAAACCATTGACATTCATTTGGTCGACAGCTCATTTGGTCGACAACCAGTATTCAACGCACTTAACAGGGATTTGCCCTCCCTCCCAATGCTGTGCCACCCTGGAGTTGATATATATAATTAGGGGTGTGTGGGGGGCACATGAAAATACAACAAAAACTACACATTTTAAACAAAAATAGGTGGGGGGCTTCGACCCCCACACCCGCCAATGTGTATGTGTATGTGTATATTTATATATAGATATATGTATATATAGATATATGTATATATAGCTATATATGTATGCACATCCTATGTGTATAGATATGCATATTTATGTAGATATATATGTAGATATCTATAACTATATGTGCATACATATCCATTCTGATATACCTATTACTGTCAATATATATGTAGATACCCTTCATTATATCTGCATATGTATCTCTATCTGTATATATGTGGATATATATTGTTGTGTATATGTATATATCTAAGTGTTTATATGTATATATATGTACATATACATATCCATCTATGTATGTCAATATGTATATGTGTATATATCTATATAGATATATGGATATGTATATATACATATATGCTCACCATATGTCCTGAACATGGAGTGCAGCCCTACCTCAGCCCCAATAGTCCCAACCTCTTAGTGCAAGGGGATGTCAGGTATGTATTGCAGGTATACAGGTATATATGTAGACTATTGCTACTGTGATAGGGATTATCTTCACAGACATGTTGTGTGTGGGAGGTCACATCTGCTTTTAGCATGTGCACCACGGGCTACTGACATACATCTGGACATCATAGTACAGTACCACTGCTATCACAGTAATGATCCTGTGGACTACAGCAGAGATATGGCCAATAAATGTGGACAGCCTAACACACTCTGGTCAGTCCAGATGTATACACAGAACCCCTTAGTGCAAGACATGTGGACCAAGCCTGACAATGTGGATGTTAACAGCCATGTAGATGGGTATATCACATAAATACTGGTATACATTTGCCTCCATAGGTTATGCATTCACACACCCCTGTCTATCCTGACACATAATAACCACTGGTACAGAGGTGACATGACCACATACTACCCACTACTTAGTGACATACCTCTGTACAGCATCCCACTACTTTGTCTGACATACATGACTGTTATGGTGGCCTGGCAGCAGTACATCTGGCAAGTATCTGGGCAGAGCATCACACTGGGTAAGTACACTAAGCTGCTAGGCATGTAACAAAGCACTGTGTAGGCTACAGGCAAACTGCCACAACACTGACCTACATTTCTTATGGGGGAATACACATGTACCTGCATATATAGCAGGCTCTACAGGCATGTCACAGCACAGAGTAACAGACAACTTGTATGAAAGTGCATAACCACAACCAATGCGAACACAGCCACAACCACATACAGTAAGTAAGCTAGCATAATATTACAGTATATGGACTATCTGATCAACACCATACTCATATGTGCCACTCACACACTAACACTACATATACTGGGCCGCTACACAGTGTGGTCCGATGCCTGCCTGTGGAATGGGACATGTGTATGTTTGGACCTACAAACATGTAATCCGGTAGGGTAACATACAGTGGAGCAGCATGTTACATTAGATAGAACAGGAGCAAGAACAATGACATCTACCACAGTCTGTACACACAGGCCAAGGTACATATTCACAATATATAGATAAAGAACTCAGCACAGCTCCTCGTGGTGTCCAGCAGAGTTCCTAGAGCAGCAGAGACCAGAAAAGACAAACTTTCCAGATTCTAAGTATTTTTTTCTGCATTTTCGACTTTTTAAGCCTTTCAACTACTATTTCTGCCTGTTTTATTCTGTTATTACCTGTTTTTACTGTTTTTAATAGCTTGAATTGTTTGTTGCACTTGCTTGTTTAAGTTTTGCTTAAAAGTTAAACAACAGGCTAATACACTCAAGTGTACTTGCTTTTGATAGCAATTAGTCGAAAAACCCAGCATTTATTGTATTTTCTGCCTATCTGAAAAAAAACTTAAAAAAAACAAAAAATACTCTTGTTTTCCATACTTTCCTAATAGTTTGTTCCAGTGATCAGATTTTGCTGATCCCTGGGCTTTGTCTTGGTTCCTGTGTTTCTCCATTTTCCTTGTTTGGTCAAGGGGAAGTTTCTTTACTCACCAGTGAGGGTGGGGAGTACTGAGCTGCCTGTTTGTCCTCAGAGGAGTGGTTTAAAGCAGTAACTTGTAGTTTATTGGCCATTTTGGGTCATTTCCTGTCTTTTCCAGCCCCTGCTATAAAGCACGCTTTGGCGGGCTTTTCTGGCTATAGAGAACTCAGCACAGCTCCTCGTGGTGTCCAGCAGAGTTCCTAGAGCAGCAGAGACCAGAAAAGACAAACTTTTCAGATTCTAAGTATTTATTTCTTCATTTTCGACTTTTTAAGCCTTTTGACTACTGTTTCTGCCTGTTTTATTCTGTTATTACCTGTTTTTACTGTTTTAATAGCTTGAATTGTTTGTTGCACTTGCTTGTTTAAGTTTTGCTTAAAAGTTAAACAACAGGCTAATACACTCAAGTGTACTAGCTTTTGATAGCAATTAGTCGAAAAACACAGCATTTATTGTATTTTCTGCCTATCTGAAAAAAACTTGAAAAAAAACAAAAAAAAATACTCTTGTTTTCCATACTTTCCTAATAGTTTGTTCCAGTGATCAGATTTTGCTGATCCCTGGGCTTTGTCTTGGTTCCTGTGTTTCTCCATTTTCCTTCTTTGGTCAAGGGGAAGTTTCTTTACTCACCAGTGAGGGTGGGGAGTACTGAGCTGCCTGTTTGTCCTCAGAGGAGTGGTTTAAAGCAGTAACTTGTAGTTTATTGGCCATTTTGGGTCATTTCCTGTCTTTTCCAGCCCCCTGCTATAAAGCACGCTTTGGCGGGCTTTTCTGGCTATAGAGAACTCAGCACAGCTCCTCGTGGTGTCCAGCAGAGTTCCTAGAGCAGCAGAGACCAGAAAAGACAAACTTTCCAGATTCTAAGTATTTTTTTCTGCATTTTCGACTTTTTTAGCCTTTCAACTACTATTTCTGCCTGTTTTATTCTGTTATTACCTGTTTTCACTGTTTTTAATAGCTTGAATTGTTTGTTGCACTTGCTTGTTTAAGTTTTGCTTAAAAGTTAAACAACAGGCTAATACACTCAAGTGTAGTAGCTTTTGATAGCAATTGTTGAAAAACACAGCATTTATTGAATTTTCTGCCTATCTGAAAAAAAACTTGAAAAAAAACAAAAAATACTCTTGTTTTCCATACTTTCCTAATAGTTTGTTCCAGTGATCAGATTTTGCTGATCCCTGGGCTTTGTCTTGGTTCCTGTGTTTCTCCATTTTCCTTGTTTGGTCAAGGGGAAGTTTCTTTACTCACCAGTGAGGGTGGGGAGTACTGAGCTGCCTGTTTGTCCTCAGAGGAGAGGTTTAAAGCAGTAACTTGTAGTTTATTGGCCATTTTGGGTCATTTCCTGTCTTTTCCAGCCCCCTGCTATAAAGCACGCTTTGGCGGGCTTTTCTGGCTATAGAGAACGCAGCACAGCTCCTCGTGGTGTCCAGCAGAGTTCCTAGAGCAGCAGAGACCAGAAAAGACAAACTTTCCAGATTCTAAGTATTTTTTTCTTCATTTTGACTTTTTCAGCCTTTTCACTACTATTTCTGCCTGTTTTATTCTGTTATTACCTGTTTTCACTGTTTTTAATAGCTTGAATTGTTTGTTGCACTTGCTTGTTTAAGTTTTGCTTAAAAGTTAAACAACAGGCTAATACACTCAAGTGTACTAGCTTTTGATAGCAATTAGTCGAAAAACACAGCATTTATTGTATTTTCTGCCTAAAAAACTTGAAAAAACAACAAAAATACTCTTGTTTTCCATACTTTCCTAATAGTTTGTTCCAGTGATCAGATTTTGCTGATCCCTGGGCTTTGTCTTGGTTCCTGTGTTTCTCCATTTTCCTTGTTTGGTCAAGGGGAAGTTTCTTTACTCACCAGTGAGGGTGGGGAGTACTGAGCTGCCTGTTTGTCCTCAGAGGAGTGGTTTAAACCAGTAACTTGTAGTTTATTGGCCATTTTGGGTCATTTCCTGTCTTTTCCAGCCCCCTGCTATTAAGCATGCTTTGGTGGGCTTTTATGGCTATAGAGAACTCAGCACAGCTCCTCGTGGTGTCCAGCAGAGTTCCTAGAGCAGCAGAGACCAGAAAAGACAAACTTTCCAGATTCTAAGTATTTTTTCTGCATTTTCGACTTTTTAAGCCTTTCGACTACTATTTCTGCCTGTTTTATTCTGTTATTACCTGTTTTTACTGTTTTTAATAGCTTAAATTGTTTGTTGCACTTGCTTGTTTAAGTTTTGCTTAAAAGTTAAACAACAGGCTAATACACTCAAGTGTACTAGCTTTTGATAGCAATTAGTCGAAAAACACAGCATGTATTGTATTTTCTGCCTATCTGAAAAAAAACTTGAAAAGAAACAAAAAAAATACTCTTGTTTTCCATACTTTCCTAATAGTTTGTTCCAGTGATCAGATTTTGCTGATCCCTGGGCTTTGTCTTGGTTCCTGTGTTTCTCCATTTTCCTTGTTTGGTCAAGGGAAAGTTTCTTTACTCACCAGTGAGGGTGGGGAGTACTGAGCTGCCTGTTTGTCCTCAGAGGAGTGGTTTAAAGCAGTAACTTGTAGTTTATTGACCATTTTGGGTCATTTCCTGTCTTTTCCAGCCCTCTGTTATAAAGCACGCTTTGGCAGGCTTTTCTGGCTATAGAGAACTCAGCACAGCTCCTCGTGGTGTCCAGCAGAGTTCCTAGAGCAGCAGAGACCAGAAAAGACAAACTTTCCAGATTCTAAGTATTTTTTCTGCATTTTCGACTTTTTAAGCCTTTCGACTACTATTTCTGCCTGTTTTATTCTGTTATTACCTGTTTTTACTGTTTTTAATAGCTTGAATTGTTTGTTGCACTTGCTTGTTTAAGTTTTGCTTAAAAGTTAAACAACAGGCTAATACACTCAAGTGTACTAGCTTTTGATAGCAATTAGTCGAAAAACACAGCATTTATTGTATTTTCTGCCTATCTGAAAAAAACTTGAAAAAAAAACAAAAAAATACTCTTGTTTTCCATACTTTCCTAATAGTTTGTTCCAGTGATCAGATTTTGCTGATCCCTGGGCTTTGTCTTGGTTCCTGTGTTTCTCCATTTTCCTTGTTTGGTCAAGGGAAAGTTTCTTTACTCACCAGTGAGGGTCGGGAGTACTGAGCTGCCTGTTTGTCCTCAGAGGAGTGGTTTAAAGCAGTAACTTGTAGTTTATTGGCCATTTTGGGTCATTTCCTGTCTTTTCCAGCCCTCTGTTATAAAGCACGCTTTGGCGGGCTTTTCTGGCTATAGAGAACTCAGCACAGCTCCTCGTGGTGTCCAGCAGAGTTCCTAGAGCAGCAGAGACCAGAAAAGACAAACTTTCCAGATTCTAAGTATTTTTTCTGCATTTTCGACTTTTTAAGCCTTTCGACTACTATTTCTGCCTGTTTTATTCTGTTATTACCTGTTTTTACTGTTTTAATAGCTTGAATTGTTTGTTGCACTTGCTTGTTTAAGTTTTGCTTAAAAGTTAAACAACAGGCTAATACACTCAAGTGTACTTGCTTTTGATAGCAATTAGTCGAAAAACACAGCATTTATTGTATTTTCTGCCTATCTGAAAAAAAACTTAAAAAAAACAAAAAATACTCTTGTTTTCCATACTTTCCTAATAGTTTGTTCCAGTGATCAGATTTTGCTGATCCCTGGGCTTTGTCTTAGTTCCTGTGTTTCTCCATTTTCCTTGTTTGGTCAAGTGGAAGTTTCTTTACTCACCAGTGAGGGTGGGGAGTACTGAGCTGCCTGTTTGTCCTCAGAGGAGTGGTTTAAAGCAGTAACTTGTAGTTTATTGGCTATTTTGGGGGCTTTAGCGCAATTTAGCGAGGAGTTGCTACAGGAGCACACAAGAGCAGCGGCGGTTAATCAAGGTTAAACTATTCGGGCTGCCTAAATTCCACTCTTCAAATTTTCCCTTAAAACAGCCTTCCTTGAACTGTACTGCTGATCAAACCAGCGTATTCTATATCTAGAAAGTTCAGCTCTACTTGATTCTTAAGTAGACTATTCTTTATCTGTAAAGACTAGCACTTGCTCCTAAAGTATTTTTTACTTTGATATAGCACTTTTATCATACATAGTACCCCACTAGCCAAAATCCCTTTTCGATCACCCACATCCCCCGGAGCCTTTTCAAAGTCCTTGTCTATTCCTTCTAGCATGTCGAGGGATCAGTTGCTAGTGTCCTCTCCTGCTCAGTTGGTGAATCTGGGAATATTGAGGCAATGTTACAATTGCCTCATGTACACGGACAACCCTCTCCTTCTTCCACAAAACACAAATACATGCGAGAGATGCAACTATATAGCCAAACTGGAGGCTGAGCTCTCTCAACACAGGACTGGCAAGACCAGACAGGAGGAGAAGGTAACCTCACACACCACAAACCCAGTCTCACATAGTACTATCAATACATCAAATCATACACATAAATACACAAAGACATACTCAGAGGCTCTGATCAAAAATCTACCAAAACAGCAGAGGCCACCAAAGCAGACACCCAAACATCTGCCACCTCAGGACACAACACATTCAACACATAGACCACATAGTCAGTGTGCCAAACAGTCACAGCCCTTAAGGCCAAACACAATGCCAGACACACTCGTCATTGGTGACTCCATAGTCAGACACACTGACGTCCCACTCACCAGACTGAGTAAGGAGAAGGTCACAGTAAGCTGCCTGTTGGGCGCTAGAATCCGCCACATAACACAAGCACTCAGGTCTCTCAACAGCAGGTACAAGTATGACTCTGTTATTGTCCACGCTGGTGTGAACGACCTGAGACGTACCTCCTTGGACTACATGAAAAGAGACATAGAGGAGCTCTCTGATTATGTAGCCCAGGCAGGTATGACCCTGACCTTGAGCAGTATCCTACCTTCACCTAGAATGATGCCACAATACAGTGATAAGATGATCAGCTTTAATAATTGGCTTAAATTTTGGTGTCATTCAAAGGGGATCCAATGTCTGTCTGCCTGGGATGACATGCTGGACAAGCCATGCTGCTTCGCAAGGGACGGCTTGCACCTGTCACCCTGGGCTTCAGGATATTGGCAAAGGCTCTTGCCACCCCCATAGTGCCTTTTTTAGGCAAAGCTCAAATTCTAAACCTACCACCCTAGAACACAAAAAAGGAAAAAAACTAAGGGTAATGCTGCTCAATGCCAGAAGTCTCAATCTCAAGATGCACGCACTCGAGGCCCTTCTCAGTATGGAGAACATCGATGTTTGTGCTGTGACAGAAACCTGGTTCAAGGCTCCTGAGAGCACCCCAGCACTATCAGGTTTCACCTCATATCATGCGTTCCGGCCCCAAAATCCGGACAACACCAAGAAAGGAGGGGGGGTGTCCATATTCATAAAGGACACACACACCTCAAGGTTGGTGGCAATGCACGATGCATTGGAGACCATCCAGGTGCAATTAACCATAGGCAAGACTGCTCTGCAATTTGTAGCATGTTACAGGCCACCCTCTCAAACTCAGGAACCTCACATGGCCTTCCTGAAAACACTGGAGGGGATACATGTATCTCCAAATACCATCATACTAGGTGATTTCAACTACCCTAATATAGACTGGGAACACTATTCAAGCCCAAACACTCTAGCCCAAAGGTTCCTGGAGTTCATAAACTCAAATGCCATGGAACAACTAGTCACCATCCCCACAAGAGGAGAATACATACTTGATCTCATCATCATGAACATGGGATCACAATGTTCAACACCGGAATTATACCCCTCACTGGTGAGATCAGATCATAAAATAATCTCGCTGGAGGTCCTCATCCCGCCCCCACCTGAAATAAAAAAGACCACAGTGAAAAACTTGTCAAAAGCCGACTTCACACTTCTAAAAACTAGTGTGGTCTCCTTTAAGGCCCCTGAGCCAGTGGTAAACATTACTCAAACCACTGAATCACTTACAAATGCCTTCTACCAGCACCTACAGGACTGCATGGATCAGGCAATCCCAAACAAAACTAAGACTCTTTGTACCAAAGGCAAGCGTCCAGTCTGGTGGACCCCAGCCATAAACAAGCTCTACAACAAAAGGAGAAAGCTACTACAAGATAGAGCAAAATCCTTGAAAGGTAAGACACCTTTGATCATTATAAGTGAAAAACTAAGAGCTCTCATAAAATCATCCAAGGCAAATTTTGAGAGAAAAATCGCCAAGGACTCAAAAGACAATCATAAGGCCTTCTTTAGCTATGTTAGAAACCTAGGAGGAAACTCCCAGATATGCTCGGAATTAGTTCAAAATGATGTGAAGATTACTGAACCTACACACATTGCCAACATACTGGCTGACAGGTTCAGTGCAAACACCCCCCCCCAAAAGGAGAGATATCTATACCAGAGGATTGTAGCCCCCCAAACATCTCCAACGCCCAGATGAGAACTGCTCTCTCCAAGGCAAAAAACACAGCATCCATGGGACTGGATAGTGTCCCCGGCTGTGTGCTCTACGAACTCAATGAGGAATTAAACCCGCAGTTAGGACAGCTGTTTAATCTTAGCCTCACCTCAGGATACGTACCCAAGGAGTGGCACACGGCGACTGTGGTCCCACTTCATAAGGGCGGTGCCTCCACCGACGCTGGAAATTACCGTCCCATTAGCTTGACAAGCCTTATCTGCAAAGCCATGGAGAGGATCATAATGGAACTCATAAATAAAGACATAGGGAACTTGCAGACTTTGGATCCATCCCAGTTTGGCTTTGTCAAAGGCAGATCATGCCTCTTAAACTTGGTTGACTTTTTTGAAACAGTCACTAAGGCCATTGATGAGGGCAAGGCAGTCCATACAGCCTACCTCGACCTGGCAAAGGCCTTCGACACAATACCCCACTCAGGTATCATCGAAAAACTCATCGGCTTAAATGTAAACCCATACATCACAAGATGGGTTGCAAACTGGCTAAGTGACAGAACCCACAGGGTCAGAGTTGCTGGCGCCATGTCAGACTCAAAGCCTGTCACAAGTGGTGTCCCACAGGGCTCAGTCCTGGGACCACTCTTGTTCGGCATCTACTTTTCTGAAGTACAAGCAAACACAGGAGGGTTATGGCTGACAAAGTTTGCAGATGACTGCAAACTGGGCGCCATAGTCGAAAACACATCTGACACAGATCTCCTTCAGAAGGGCCTCACAGAAACGGATAACTGGTGCCAGAGCCATGGCCTAAAGTTAAACGCCAAGAAATGCATAGTCATACCCTTCGGGAAAAACAAGGTTACCCCTAGCTACCATATAGGTGGCAATCCACTGAGCACAGAAGAAGTCATCAGGGATCTGGGGACCCAGGTTGACAGTAACCTTTCATTTGACACTCATGTTGCCAAAGTAGTTAGGAAAACCTTCTACATTGCCCACCTGATCATGAAAGGATTCACATCTAGATCTAGGGAGGTCATCGTCCCCTGTACTCATCACTCATTAGACCTATGATTGAGTACAATGCCCCATTCGAATGTATCTGACCCGACACCTGCAGCAGCTGGAAAGGCCCCAAAAGTTCCTCACCAAAAGGATAAAGGGTCTCAAAAATATGTCTTATGCTGCCAGACTGAATGAACTCCAGCTCTATTCAGTCGCATACCGCTTGCTCAGAGGTGACCTGTGCCTGACATATAAGGCCATGTCAAACCCAGATTTGATGAATATGCTTCACCTCAAAAAATCTAGATCCCTCAGAACCACAAGGGCGGGAGACTTAAACCTAGACATGGTTATTAATAGAACGTGCTGGAGGGACAGATTGATCACCCAGAGACTCCCTATGCTGTGGAACAAAATCCCGGTACATGTGAGGCAGAGCACCTCGCTGGCCTTGTTCAAGAGGAATCTTGACCAATGGATGGGAGATCGCAGATATACCCCAGGGATTACTTCAGTGTCACTGCTTGACAGAGGCACAGCAAAATAATAGGCACAGTTTTCTTCAAACTAAAGGGGTGGCGAAAGCCACATAACTACGGGCTAGGCTTATAAATTCCCTTGGGCAGATAGCCTAGTATGAACCTATGAACCTATGAACCTAATACACACACTGTCGACAATCACCATAAGTATACAGACCTCAGTACTGTACAAACAATCACAGAATGCCCAGGTTATGTCTTCACATATAACCCCTACTATACATAAAATGTGTAGCAGTCTGATATCTCACTGGCTTGTTATCAGATATGATGTCAATAAATTATGGTGTACAGAACATATGCACCTCTTACTGCATGGCATATGTATAACAGTTGACAGAGTCAAGGCTGGAGGCACAAATACAGGGCCAATATTGACATGTTACTGTGATAACCTCATACATTTACTGTTGTAACAGGGTTTGTTGTGACATATGTCCTATGAGGGATATGAAGACAGTAACTCTCATGGCTGTCATCATGTACTGACTACAATCCTCACACTTTGCTTCTGCAGTTCACAGATAGGTGCTCTGTGAGTAACACAAGAAACAAAAGGCGACACACACTGCCCAGTCTGCAGATGACACTACAGATGGGTTTTCCTTAGAAACATAGCACTGTCATGACAGGTATTAAAACATGTAGACCAGCCATATCCACACACACCCTGTTCATCCAACATTACTCCAAATGCAGAATAGCAACATTTACATTCTGTAGTCATGTCAGGCACATCCCCCTCCTGTGTGTTGGCCTGTGTTGTTAGAGGTGAATCCCCAATCCATCTGTGATGCTGTTTGCCAAACACCAGATCTAGGTCCTGCTCACAGTGAATGTAAAGGCCCATCACCAACATGATGTTCCTAGATATTGGAGTGTGGTTTCATGCAATCGGCTATGGGATTGTTACCACAGTTGTTCCACATGCAATCACTAGAGGAGGGCTGCAATTTGTGCAGAGGCCATCAGCTGATCATGAGCATCACTTACAAAACACACGCTGTTGCCTAAGCAAAG